>NC_089283.1:2091319-2391319 GCF_963678975.1 Dysidea avara | reverse complement strand
GTGCGCAGTTCAGCAATAGAATCAGTAGATCATGAAATACCTCAAACTAATGCTGAGGTGCTTACTAGTAGTGTGTCACTATACTTATTTTCTAACCCTGCTGTTAAGGGTTCAGTAGATTTCACAACGTCTGTCACTACTGAGAATGCTGCAAGCACTTTGTGTAGTAAGTCATATTACTTGTTCAGTGATCCCATTGAACTGTGTTCAGTGCCTGGTGATACTGAGGTGCTTACTAGTAGTGTGACTGACGAGTCACAACAGTTAACATCTGAATTTGTTGCTTGTGATTCACAATTGCATATGGTTGAAGATATAGCCCTATCCTCTTCTGAGGAAGCTATATGTAGTATGGCTGGTGAGTCACACAACTTGTCTAGTGAATCTGTTGTACAAAGTTCAGCAGGTAGTATAACCCCCATCACTACTGAAGTAGCTGCAAGTAGTGTGACTAACACCACTAAATCTGGCTGTAATGATATTGGTACTTTGCTGCTTCCATCCAAGTCAATTGATGAAATAACCTCTATAATGCGCAACCTGTCCAATTCGGAAAAATATTCTCTCTTATTCAATCACATTGAGCCTCCACATGTTCTCCCATGTACCTATGCATTTGGTTGTAGCCGCAAATTTAATGTTGAATGGCTTAAAAAGTATGCATGGTTAAGGTACAGCCCGAAACTAGATGGAGTCTTTTGTGGTCCATGTTCTGTTCTTTTAACTGACAATAGAGCAAGCAAAGGTTTGTTTGTTAATAGACCTTTTTCACAATGGGTTAAAATTAGTGATTCTCTTAAGAAGCATGCAAAGCTTGTTTACCACCGCCAAGCAGTTCAGTCTGCAGATATATTAAAGGAAACTATTGACAACCCCAACTCTCGTCTTGATGTAATGTCTAGTAGCATTTTGCAGTCAAATATTACAGAAAACAAGCATATTTTTAAGCAGATTGTTCGTGCCATAGAATATTTGGCAAAACAAGGATTGGCATTTCGAGGTCACAGAGAACGTACTGAGAGCACAAGTAATCCTGGTAATTTCTTGTCATTGCTAAGGGTATTTTCTGAGGATGATGATGTTTTACGAACTCACTTACAAAAGCCTAAAGTTAAGAATGCAACTTACTTGTCACCGTCATCTCAAAATGATATAATAGAAGTAATTGGATTTGATTACATCCGGGCCAATATCATTGCAGACATTAAGCAAGCACCATACTTTTCAGTTATTGCTGATGAAGTGTCATCACATAACAGTGAATATTTGTCATTGTGTTTGCGATACATTGATGCTGATTGTGAAATCCAGGAGAAATTTGTAGCTTTTGTAAAGCTTCCTAGGATAAGAGCCTCTGACATTTCAAAGGCCATTTTGGACATGTTGGGGAAACTGGAACTGTCAGTTTCAGATTTAAGGGGGCAGTGTTATGATGGAGCCTCAAATATGCGTGGACAAAAATCTGGAGTGCAGAAGCAAATACGAGATTTGCAGCCGAAAGCTCTGTACACACATTGCGCAGGACATTCCCTCAACTTGGTAATAGTGAGTTCTTGTACCATTCCATCAGTGCGAAATTGCATCAGCCAGATTAAAAGTCTTACTATATGGATCAAATCCTCACCAAAACGGGAAGGATTTTTAAAATCCATAGTACAAAAGGGTATCCAACAGGGAGTAATTTCAAATCGCAGTCCAATTTTGAATGTTTGCATAACCCGCTGGGTTGAAAACATAAATGGATGGGAAAGATTTTGTCAGACCTTTCCATTTCTTGTTGAAATGCTTGAATGCATTATTTATGGAACAGCAGACAGCGATTTTGAGACATACAATGATGGTTGGACAGGTGAAGATAAGACAGCCGCATTGGCCCAGTTAAAGGCATTGGAAAGTTTTGAGTTTATTTATGTACTTGTAGCATTGCAACGCTCATTGATGTACATAAAGGAAGCTGTCATTAAGCTACAAGGCGAGCAACAAGACTTAGCTTCAGGAATAGCTCAAATTGAAAAGTGTGGCAAGGATTTGAAAAGTTTGCGGACTAATGCTAATGATTTTTCAAGTCGAATTTTTTACCATGCTTCTGCAATAGCTAAAAAATGTAACATAGCTATATCCAGTCCACGAATTAGCAGACACCAGCAGCATCGTGCTAACCAGCCAACAGAGTCAGTAGAAGAGTACTTCAAAGTTTCTGTAGTAATCCCTTTTCTGGATCATTTGTCAAGTGAATTGTCATGTAGATTTGATGCTCACATTAAGCAAGTAGCACTGGTACAACATTTAATTCCACGCAAAATCACACAAAGCTCTTCATATGCTGATATAGATCAAGTAGTGCAATATTACAAGGATGACCTCCCTAATAGATGCATTGTTGATGAAGAATTTGATAGGTGGAAACACAAGTGGGTATCAATACCTGTTAGTAAGAGACCGGAGACTTTAAATGAATGTCTAAAAGAAAGCTGTCTTAAAAGTCTTCCTAATCTCTTTGTTCTTTTACAAATCTTTGCTACCATACCAATGACCTCCTGTTCTTGTGAACGTTCTGCATCTGGCATAAGAAGATTAAACAACTACCTGAGAGCTACACAAGGTGAAGAAAGACTCGGCGCTTTGGCTGTAATACATAGTAACTATGGTACCCCTTTAGATAGGGACCATATTTTAAGACTGTTCATGACAAAACATTCAAGAAGAATGGAATGTGGGACACTTCTTTAGTAACTAAGTGTGTATTGTGTAGCTAACTATGACTATATTTATGATCATAATTGTAATTTTTAATTGACTAACAGCATTGCTTTTGATGTATATATTTTTATTGAAATCACCAAAAAAGTTAAAAACCGGATGATTATAATATGTATGCGTTGTCAGCGGCTGGGGGCTGTGGCCCCAGACCCCCGCTGTGGAGATTCTATACTTAGGGCAGAAGCCCCCTTTTGGAAATCCTGCCTACGCCCCTGTAAAAACATCAAGTTAACAACTTATAAAGGTAAACAACTAAAGTGGAGGTACCACAATGATGCAACAATACCTAAGGTGGAGTTGTGATTTCAATTATGGCATTGTTATGCCGACTTTGAAGTGGTTTATACTTTTGAGCTGATGACACAGCCATCAGAAAATTGCTCTGGAGCTGAAAATCGCTAAGCCGAGCGAAGTAACTACGCACTTTAAAGTAAGTACCAGTGACTACCTTCCACCCAACAGTACGTTTTTAGAAGTTTTAAAGTATTCTACATACATTGCATGGCTTGAAAAGATTACAAAACAACACAAAACTTACTTATATGTAATGCGCACTATAAAACTAAGATTTTCATGATGATCAGCGTGTGGACAAACCCCACAGCGATTTTCATCCTCATTGGAGCTCGGACGACGGAGCAATCCCAAGTTAAACACGAGTTGTCATTTTGAGCCAGGGTTCTATTGGGGAATATACGGAGAATTCTTTTATTAAAAAATCTTGGATACTGGAATGCCTACTTAAAGCCACGGAGTTATAACACGAAATCCAACTTGGTGCAGAAAGTGCGAGATCGAGATACTCTAATAGAGCAGTCATCCTAATAGAGCAGTCATCCTAATAGAGCAGTCATCCTAATAGAGCAGTCACCCTGAAGAGAATTCAAGAGATCAGCTAGAAACAGGTAACCTGTATAGAGATCAGCTACAAACAATTCACCGTGTAGAGTGATCAGCTACAAACAATTCACCCTGTAGAGAGATCAGCTAGAAGAAGTTACCTTGTAGGGAGTTCATACAACTATGGAAAGAGATAGTTCAGCTAGAAGAAATCACCTTGTAGAGTTCAGCTACAAAGAAACTACCATGTAGAGAGTTCAACTACAAACAAATCGCCCTGTAGAGAGATCAATAGAAGAAGTTACCTTGTAGATAGTTCAGCTACAAAGAAACCATCATGTAGAGAAATCAGCTGCAAAAAAAATCACCTGTAGAGAGTTCAATTACAAACAAATCTCCCTGTAGAGAGATCAGCTAGAAGAAATTATCTTGTAGAGAGTTCATCTATAAACAAATCACCCTGTAGAAAGATCAGCTAGAAGAAGTTACCTTGTGGAGAGTTCAGCTACAAAGAAACCATCATGTAGAGAGTTCAGCTGCAAACAAATCATCTGTAGAGAGTTCAGCTACAAACAAATCACCCTGTAGAAAGATCAGCTAGAAGAAGTCACCTTGTAGAGAGTTCAGCTAATAAGAACCATCATGTAGAGAGTTCAGCTGCAAAGAAATGACCTGTAGAGAGTTCAGCTACAAACAAATCTCCCTGTAGAGAGATCAGCTAGAAGAAGTTTCCTTGTAGAGAGTTCAGCTACAAACAAATCATCCTGTAGAAAGATCAGCTAGAAGAAGTTACTTTGTGGAGAGTTCAGCTACAAAGAAACCATCATGTAGAGAGTTCAGCTACAAACAAATCACCTGTAAAGAGTTAAGCTACAAACAAATCTCCCTGTAGAGAGATCAGCTAGAAGAAGTTTCCTTGTAGAGAGTTCAGCTACAAACAAATCACCCTCTAGAAAGATCAGCTAGAAGAAGTCACCTTGTAGAGAGTTCAGTTACAAAGAAACCACCACGTAGAGAGTTCAGCTACAAACTAGTGACCTTGTAGAGACATCAGTTACCTTGTAGAGAGTTAAGCTACAAAGAAACCATCATGTAGAGAGTTCAGCTGCAAACAAATCACCTGTAGAGAGTTCAGCTACAAACAAATCACCCTGTAGAAAGATCAGCTTGAAGAAGTCACCTTGTAGAGAGTTCAGCTACAAAGAACCATCATGTAGAGAGTTCAGCTGCAAAGAAATCACCTGTAGAGAGTTCAGCTACGAACAAATCTCCCTGTAGAGAGATTAGCTAGAAGAAGTTTCCTTGTGGAGAGTTCAGCTACAAAGAAACCATCATGTAGAGAGTTCAGCTGCAAACAAATCACCTGTAGAGAGTTCAGCTACAAACAAATCTCCCTGTAGAGAGATCAGCTAGAAGAAATTGCCTTGTAGAGAGTTCAGTTACAAAGAAACCATCATGTAGAGAGTTCAGCTGCAAACAAATCACCTGTAGAGAGTTCAGCTACAAACAAATCTCCCTGTAGAGAGATCAGCTAGAAGAAATTACCTTGTAGAGAGTTCAGTTACAAAGAAACCATCATGTAGAGAGTTCAGCTGCAAACAAATCACCTGTAGAGAGTTCAGCTACAAACAAATCTCCCTGTAGAGAGATCAGCTAGAAGAAATTACCTTGTAGAGAGTTCAGTTACAAAGAAACCATCATGTAGAGAGTTCAGCTACAAACAAATCTCCCTGTAGAAAGATCAGCTAGAAGAAGTCACCTTGTAGAGAGTTCAGCTACAAAGAAAGCATCATGTAGAGAGTTCAGCTACAAAGAAACCATCATGTAGAGAGTTCAGCTGCAAACAAATCACCCTGTAGAAAGATCAGCTAGAAGAAGTCACCTTGTAGAGAGTTAAGCTACAAATAACCATAATGTAGAGAGATCAGCTGCAAAGAAATCACCTGTAGAGAGTTCAGCTACAAACAAATCTCCCTGTAGAGAGATCAGCTAGAAGAAGTTTCCTTGTAGAGAGTTCAGCTACAAACAAATCTCCCTGTAGAGAGATCAGCTAGAAGAAATTACCTTGTAGAGAGTTCAGTTACAAAGAAACCATCATGTAAAGAATTCAGCTGCAAACAAATCACCTGTAGAGAGTTCAGCTACAAACAAATCTCCCTGTAGAGAGATCAGCTAGAATAAGTTTCCTTGTAGAGAGTTCAGCTATAAACAAATCACTCTGTAGAGAGATCAGCTAGAAGAAGTTACCTTGTGGAGAGTTCAGCTATAAAGAAACCATCATGTAGAGAGTTCAGCTGCAAACAAATCACCTGTAGAGAGTTCAGTTACAAACAAATCTCCCTGTAGAGAGATCAGCTAGAAGAAATTACCTTGTAGAGAGTTCAGTTACAAAGAAACCACCATGTAGAGAGTTCAGCTGCAAAGAAATCACCCTGTAGAAAATTCAGCCACAAACAAATTGCCCTGTAGAAAGATCAGTTAGAAGAAGTTACCTTGTAGAGAGTTCAGATACAAAGAAACCATTCTGTAAAGAGCTCAGCTGCAAACAAATCACCTGCACAGAATTCAGCTACAAACAAATCACCCTGTAGAGAGATCAGCTAAAAGAAGTTACCTTGTAGATAGTTCAGCTACAAACAAATCACCCTGTAGATAGATCAGCTAGAAGAAGTTACCTTGTAGATTATTCAGCTACAAACATTCACCCTGTAGAGAGAGCAGCAAGAAGAAGTCACCTTGTAGAGTATTCAGTTACAAAGAAACCACCATGGAGAGTTCTATGATAAATATATGTATTATATATATAATTTGTACATTTACTGATAAAATCAGAAATATTTAAAGTACATCTGCTTCACCTTTTCTTCTTCCTGTAGTAAAGAAAAAAAGACAGGTTAAAAAAAGTCCCAAAGCTGGCCATAGGCCGGCTTTGGGGTATACAAATACAAAAAGAAATGAAATCTAATCCAAAACAGCCAAGCTGTAAAAAAACAGCGCAGCCCTCAAAAAGGCTATGGTGAAAAAAGATGTGAAATCCAAGGTGGCGGCCAAGAAATGGCTGTGATGGTAGGTTAATGGTAAAAATTTTAATAACGGCAATTTAGGTGAATTTTTTTGCCAAGACCAAGTGGCACAAAAATTCACTTGAATTGTCATTATTAAAATTTTTACCATTAACCTACCATCACAGCCATTTCTTGGCCGCCACCTTGGATTTCACATCTTTTTTCACCATAGCCTTTTTGAGGGCCGCACTGTTTTTTTACAGCTTGGCTGTTTTGGATTAGATAAAGTAATAACAAGAGTACATGTAACATGATCATGTACTTTGGTCTAATAACAAATCAAGCTTCAAATAAGAATGTAGTTTCCAGTCTGAGCATTTTGAAAATGAGGTGAGGGAGGAAGCCTTCATTATCTTATTCATTATTGCATCAGTGATTTTATGCAAAACTAGCCATGAAATGATTAATATAATGCACAAATGAAGTCACAACAGTACTGTTTTCAAACACTACATCTCACAAGTCCTTTAGTTGCATTGAGCTCTATACTGGACCAGAGCAGTGGTGATGACTTGATCCACACAGCCTGGGACCTACATGTGCGTGTGTAAACATCATGACTTGTGTTTACATTAAGGGTTAATTCATTGATAGTCACTATCCCACTAGGGACAAAATCTTGGGAGTTTTAGAAGTACAAAGGAGTATTTAGAGTACTGAAAGATCATACAGGTAAAAAAAAAAAATCATATAGGTATGATACCACATTGAGAAATCTAAAATAAACAATTTTTAAAATGCCGTACAACATGCCTAAATGTAGACATCCATAACTTTAGAAATCCAACTAACAGTTTTTTAAAGTCTACTCATATACTTTGCAATATCATCATGATTGTATACTCACGAATCCTTGAATGTTCTCTTTGAATAAAGCCATGCAAAAACAAAGATTTCTATATAAATCTTGTTAGAAACATTTGAAAAGTCTGGTAAACAGTAGCTATAGCATAACTAATTATCATACATTCATAGGCTGCAATATTTAGTCAGTGTGCTGATGTATTGTCACTATTGCATTAAAGTGGTCAAATTATATTGAGGTTCATGACAATTTGCATTATACATTACATTAGAGCATTGCATTGGATACAATGACATCCACTAGTGATGAAATAAGTAGATTTACAACCCTTATGTATTGTATATAGCACATACTGTAGTATAGACACTGTATATTGACCGTATAAAAGTATATTTTCAGCAATATGCAATGTTTAATGCATGACACATGATGAAGCATCATTGATTTGCCAAAGTTTCCTACTACACGGTATACCAGCTACGGTACATTTGTGACAATTATAAGTCTTAACATCAAGGTTTAATAATTGTATCCAGGGCGTATTTAGGGGGGTTTTCCTGGAGGTCCGGAAACTCCCTCTGAAACCTTTTAACTTATAGGCTTGCAGTAGAAACACTGGACTATCTTAGTTTGGCAGTACAAATATACAGAATAATGGGAAATGGGCAAGGCGGTATAGCTACAGTGTGTAATAAGAAACCTATATTGATTCCTCAAAAACTGAGTAAGGGAGAACAATTGAAAGATTGAGATACTCTAATAGAACAGTCAGATGTATTCTAATATATAGAACATGCAGTCAAAACTACTCTAATAGAACATTCATAACGGAATACTAGTAACCAAGCATATATTATTATACTATCCCTGAAATCATGAATGTAGTAAATGTTGAAGCAGTTAATTAAATGTTCAAAATCTGTCAGTGGTTGAGGGCTGCACCCCCAGCACTTATAACTCACTACCAAATCTGGAAATCACCTTTGAAAAATCCTGGATACACCCTGAAATCACAGCCTCTAAGCAAAAATATAATTTTAATGTGTTACTAGCTATGCAGTATGTGTTTACAACTTGTAGTTTTCTGCATGAAAACCAGCAAATTACGTCAAAGGATTGACTTACGTGATTTCAACTGTGACTTGTGGTGATCTAGAAAGGTTGAGGCATTCTATCTATCAGAACAGTCTCACTATACATGACCGTATTAATTTGTGATAAGGGTTATCCCATTTTATCAACTTTGAAGACTCATAGCAATGGCTACTCCCTAGCAACTGTACATCATGTAAAATTAATTGGTAGGTTGAAAGTACTATAATAATTATCATTATTGATGCAAAGTATTTTTGACAAAATTAATTTATATCAGTGTTACTTGTTCCAGATTAACAGTCCATAAAATCACTCCTTTTGTAGTTTGGTCCACTCTTCACTTCTCTTCCACAAGTTCTCAGTTGCTTCTTCATCTAAGGTAGCCTTGCTAGTAGCTTTGATTTTGCAGTCAGAGAAATATTTACCTGATAAAAGTAACAGTATAGTACAGTACATTGTTATGTATCACACAACTGATTTGGTTTTAACACTCCTCCTCCCCCCCAACCATACATTAATACGATTGTGCTTTTGGTAATATCAAGAAAACAATTGTTGTAATGTTGGTAATGTAACAATTGTTGTTTTGGTAATGCTGTGCCTCTCTTTAATTTTCCTTCATGCCAGCTTGGCAGCATCAGTTAGACATAATCAAGCTCAAAAATGTCTTCAGAGTGACCCCAAACACTTCCAACAAGTTTCTATGAAATTTTATGTAACTGAATATTCCAACTGACTCACAGACCGACTAATTGATGTCTTCAGCCAAGCATAACTCAAGGCTACAGCCTTGATTTCTTCACTGTATGATGTGCACGCTTCAACCCAGATACACCTTTCGACAACCACAGCAGCTACATCATGGACTTACGTAATTGCTGGGGTGCTTCTTGTACTGTTCTTTGTTGTTAACGCTGTAAAACAGGTGGAACATAGCTGAAAATGAAGTGGAATGATCTCTATGATTTTCGGTAATTGATAGTTGGGCACACGTTCAGTCGCACAAATTAATTTTTAAGTGTATCTGTCACCATTTTACTTTGTTGTGGTGTGCACTGGCTCACTGGTAATGATTTATGTTATGTAAACAAACAAGTGCGTGGAAAAAATTGAAGTTTTACATTATAGTAGGGATAATAGCAATAAAACATAGAAGGTCATCTATATACACCAGCAGCTATACTAGTGGAAATCTATAATCTCTACTTTAGTTATAGCTGTATTATAGACAGGCTGTATATTTGACTGGATCTGAAAGAACCCCACATGTTTGTGCATTTTTCGAATTCCATCTTGAGATAGCCAGTGGGATGGTCAACTAAAGTTTCAGCCCTAGAAACTGAGAATCTTAGAAGCTACAGCACTACAAAGTGATAACAATAAAAAGATCAATTTGTAGTGGTAATGAGGAAAATAAACTACAAGTGCATATAATGGAATGGTCATGCAGCCTGATACGGAGATGTAACTTACAGTATCAAAAATGGGTGAATCTATTGCTGAGTCTCACACGTCTTTCCTATGACCAGGACGAAGGAAAAACTGGTAAAAAGAAGAAAAATGAACCACACATCTAATGTGAGGTGAAGTAATTCTCATATCTTGCATCTCCTAGGAAGAAACGAAGTTGTTTGAACTCCATTTGTTTTGGGAAATATTATGACACCAAAGTTTTTGTCATTAGCACCTTCCTTCATTATGAAACACATGATCAAAAAATTGTGAATTATTTTGTTAATTTGTAAGTATTCCATCCATTAATAATATTGTCTAATTATATATGTGACCGGATTTGTGAAAAGGGGTCTTCCACACACATCCAATTCTATGAACTTGGAAGATCATAACTTAGTGTTCAAGGAACATATAAGCCTGAAATTTCCTCCATCCATTAAACTAAGCTGGTACTCACTGCTGACCAAATTTCAAGTCATTAGCCTATTCCAATCTGAAATTACAGATTGTCAAAGTTGGTAAGTTGGATGTGTGTGGAAGACCCCTTTTCGCAAATCCGGTCACATATAATGAATTCTGCTGAAAATCAGGCTTGTGTGAACATGTGAAATTCTTGCAGATCCAGTCACATATGATTCAGTTAGGAATTAAATGTCTACTAGCAGGTGTATATAGATGATCTCCCTTTTTGATTTCTATTATCCCTACTTAAGTCTAAAAAAAGTTTGCATGGCAGTAATGAGTGATTAGTAAACTGCCTAACACTGGTCACATTTAAGTGTACAATTAATAGTTGTAACATAGGCATGAGGGCTTTGCCTGATATGTATGCCCGAGGGTAGAGGGTATACTTATCAGGCAAAACTCAATCGAATGCCCTGTGTTACAGCTAACATGTAACACTTACCAGGCTGATAGCCTGTACAGGGTGATCAATCACCCAAGTTAGTTCAAGTGCAACCACTGGATGTATTATATATGCATACCTAAAATTTTTGATTATGGGTCAGCAGCTAGTATGTTCTGGTTACGATGAATGAATTTTGGTTACGCGAGTTAAATGTTTTAATCAGTGCTATTGAATCATTTATGGAAAAGTACGGAGTTCACTAAACGCTTAGTTAGATAGGTTAGCTTGCTTGTAGAGTGGTTACTCCGTGCAGAGTGGTAGCTTTGTGATGGGGGTGTGTCCGTATTTGAAAATGTGCGGAAACAATCGGTGAATAAGCTATAGCACTAGCCCAACGTTTTAAACTCGTAGGATGGCGAGGGTAACAAAACGCTCTCCATCTGAGTGGTTTTCATGGCGAAATCCAAGTTGCGCACCCTAATCATGTGTGTATTAATCGATCCCCACAATCGATTTCGACCTCAAAGTGCCTAGTTGTAGCCCGGCTAGCTGGGCTACATACGAAATGTAGCCCGGGCGGCTCCTTTGATCTGAGGTGTGAATGTGTTACATTGATAATACAAACAAGATAAGATAAAACCATCAATAACACCACCTCACCACTAACTCCCTTGACATCTTCAGACACAGCAACACATGATGGATGGTAGTTTGTGCTCCTTGTTTGGAATTCTTTGCCACCAACCAACCAATTACACGAAACAAAGCCTACAAAACAACAAGAACACACTCATCTAAAGTGTAAAACATCCAAGTTAACATTTTATTCGAATCCCTCTGATAGAGGTCACAATTAACATTGTTTGCAACACTATTTCCTTAGATCTAAAACATGTCTCACAATTGTTTCATTGTCACTAAAGCTTGCTTGCAAATTAGTCACTAAGTGCAAAAGCTACAGGGTACTGATAAGTCTTAGCCATATGAGAATAGCTGAGATGGGTTCACATTGCTTGCTTGAATGTACCACACCTTCACCTTAGTTATAAAGGATAAAGGCTCCCTAATAAGGGATAAATGCTATAAACACGTAGACCAAACATTACAACCAATAATCCTGGAACCGCCTCTTTTAAAAGCACTTGCAAGTCATGCTTTTAAAAACATTTGTACCAAAACAACCATTTTCACTTTCAACCCATGTAGGTCATAGTACTCTCAATCATACAATCCCAGTGCAGTACTATAGACGGGTTGCCTTTTTAAGGCATGGTCATTTTACCGTAAATTTTCCACATACTTTCCAAGTTCGCTAAGTCAAAAATGTATTACGGCTAATGAAGAAAATGAACGTTTCGGTTAACTTTAGCAAGCAGGAGTTAGCCAGCCTTCAGAACGGAAAGTATGTTATAGAGAAAGGTTCGAGCTATAACATATCCAGCGTGTAAGGTGAAGGCTGAACGAGAAGACGATTTTCTCTCAGTCTCGGGTTTTTGGAAAGCGATAAAACTCGCTGAAAACATTCTTTGTAAGACTTTGCTACTACTTAGAATGATAGACTGAATAATTTTAACTCACCTTGTACCTTTGAAGAATTAAAAATGTTTGTCAAACTATTTTTAAAAATGGGTTTTTTGTTGACTTCTTGACCAACATTGTAATCATGCGTAAAACGGAAAGTCGCGTTTGCTCGTGTTACACAAGGGACACGCCATAAATAGGCAACCCGTCTATATACAAGCTGGCTAAAAAAAACTTATGCATTTCACTGTCTGCATGCTCTCTGAAACTCGATGTTTTTCCATTAGAGGAACCTTATGTACGCCAAACGAAACTTTCTTATTGAATCATTTGAATTTACAACAAATCTTGCATCTGAGTAGAGAAACACTATCACCATCCATTTCAAAATCAAACCACGTCATAGTGCTGTGACTTGTCATGTCTCACATCCACTTCTGAACAGTTTTCTTTAAAACTGAAAGCTTCTTACTAGCAGGTGCTGTTAACAACAGCTTGAACCTAGGCTTGAACTAATTGCTGCCATGTCATGTCTTCTATGCATAGAAAATTAAAAACCAGTCAAACCTGTTTGTTCACTTAGTGGCTCAAAACTTTTTAACCGCTCAAGGTAATGCACTGTGACAAGCCATTATGGAAGTGGCTATGAATGATGCTCCATGCAGGGGAAGCCGAATGGTGTAAATAAAGTGAATACTGTATTGGTCATGTGCATACAAATTGTGTGCACTACAAACCACAATTTTATGGTCCGGATTTTTTAAACCAGAGATTCTAACTCAGAAATTCTACAAATTATCCAGAAATTTGCCGATTGAGAGACATTATTTTGAGCACTGCACTAATGTACTAATTCATCCATGATTTGTGGGGGCAACAGCAACACTAAGTTACAATTACTGGGTCCTGTGAGCACAGCCCCCAGCTGCCAAGAGACTTATAAATTAACATACCAAGAGTGGTAAAGAGTTGTAACGTCCCAGCTCAGTAGCGACTACACCAGGATGAAGAGATCGAGTTTGTAGTGACATTGGTCCCTTCTAGCCTCTTAGCTAATGCCTTAGTGAACAACACGTTAGCTAGTTTGCTCTTGTAGTAGGCAGCAGATGGACTGTACTTGTCTTCAGAGTTGATGGTGTCTAAATCTAAGCATTTGGTAAGTGTGTGTCCAAGTGAGGAGACATTGATAATTCTTCCTTCAGGTGCTTGTTTGATCCTGCCCAGTAGGAGTTTGGTGAGTAAGAAGTGACCAAGATGGTTCACACCAAACTGCATTTCAAATCCATCTTCAGTCTTAGTGTATGGCGAGGTGTATGGACACCTCATTACTCCAGCATTGTTGATCAGGATGTCCACACGTGACTCTTCTATTACTTCTTTTGCAAATTTCCTGATGGAGGTGAATGATGATAAGTAAAGCTGACGGAAATGAACGTCGTTGTTTCCGCTCTCTCTTCGCACGTCCACTTCAACCTTCTTCCCCTTCTCCTGGCTCCTACACGCAAGAATCACCCTCGCGTTCCTCTTGGCCAGGGAAATAGCAGTCTCCTTTCCTATTCCAGTGTTTGCTCCAGTGATGATGACCGTCTTTTCATCTAGTTTAGCTTCTGAACGACACACTCCACCTGCAAAGTACTTGCGAATCATCCATAACCCTGAGACTATGACCACTATTCCAACTATATAGGACAACATCTCGAACTTGAGTTTATAGTTTATATCACAAGGGGTAGTCACTTCCATACCGCCAGTTGCTGCGCTCGCGACCGGGATCAAAAAGTTTTATCGCCAAAATATTGCCTTGATTTTTTTTTTTTTCATTCATTAATGAACACGTTTTAGGCCCCTATTTGGTGATTATTAGTTTCTCATCCACCGCCCGCATCCTTCTTAAGGTTACGGGATACTGTAAACCCCACATGTACACTACCGATCATTTTTCATGATTAGGGGTTTGATTTTTCTTAATGCATTGTTATCAAATATTTATGCATTCTTAACTTCTCATAAATCGACATGGAATTCAAATGTTGTTATGGAAACATGAGTTGTCCCCATGCCAAACAGTGAAAACTGTGAACCAAAAATCAGACCAATGAAGAACCATGAGAACTTACTAACAATTCTAAGGTTTGAAGAACATCACTTGTGAGGGACTGACAAGAGGATTTGTGAATAATGTGTGTAGTTGCTGAAATATGACTACAATATGGCCTAAAGCAAGACACTGTGGTCACTAAATTAATTTTTAAATTGATATCACAAGCACTAGAAACATTATTTCTAACAAATGGCTCCGTCAGGACCTAGACAAGAAGCCAGACTAGTAGTCTGTTTATACAAAATGTTAACAACTAGTTTGACAGTCCTGATTTTTGGTTCAGGAAAATATCGCCATTAGTCAGCAAAACTACGCATGCGCTTACAGGTGCGCCAGTTGCTAAGTGTGTTGTACTGCGGTTTTCCAGGTTCTTGCAATTCAAAGCGTCATGCGCTAATAATGTGTCAGTATGCGCAGTTCTTTAAATACACCTGTTATATTCTGTGGCTGTCGAGTTGTATGCGTAGGCATCCTTGAAGTCCTGTGAGTCAGTAGTTGTTACTGAAAATCTACTGTTGAACAACTGCGCACGTACATGCTCGTATAGCGCATGACGCTTTGCATTGCAAGAACTTGGAAAACCGCTGTATCTATGTTATCTTGTACTGTTACGTGTGTTTTCTTGTACCTTGTAACTGTCCAGTCAGCACGCTATTATTCTCCCAACAATTTAAGCCTGTTACCAGCTGATACAAAACACAACAACACCAAGCCCGCCTTAATTACGTAATAAAAGTTTTGTTTGACAGTCGCTCACTATCCCGTAACCTTAAGCTACAGGGATTTGCGAAGTTCTTGCAAACCCGTAATTTAAAACATACGCACATGCGCATTACTTTGCAGTTGAATTATTGGCGCGAACTAACAGTAAAGGCGGCCAACTGCTTGTGCGTGTGCCAGTGAAAGCATCAGTGATGAATCAGTGTACTAATAACCAACAACGTGTATCTTCGGCACCATCAGTAACGGTACAAGTGTTACACTCATCTTCGAGCTCATCTTCATCATCCGGTTCCCAGGCCAGTGTTATTCCCATGGCCGCTACTCCACTCGGGGTTCCAATTACTAATAACCGTGACTCAGTACGAGGCTCTGTAGCCGGTGACAAGGTAAGACTGTTCAGGTAAAGTAACTCATGTAATCACTAATGAATCTCTTTTTCAGGTGCCTTATACTTATAAAGTTAGGATAATAAATCCCAACAAAAAGAGTGATTTCATATTACGCCAGCTTCACCGACACCACTCTCGATTTTTGACGGTCACTGCCATTCGAGTGAGCATGATAGATGAATTCGATGATCAGGTACCAGATTCTGTGAAGTTCAATGTAGGCTACATTGATGGTAGACACCAGATGTCACTGTTTAACGTAGATGATTTGAGCCTGATGTATTCCAAATACAAACTAGGTGGTGAAATAATTCTATGGTGTGAGGGTAGGTGCATAGAAGATAACCGTGGCAGTCGAAAGAGAGGCCTAGAAGCAGCAGGTCAACAGAAACAAGAAAGAGAAGACCAGGTAGATAATGTATTTGCAGATCTCAAGTCTAAACATAATGAAAAGTACACTGTGCCACAGCTGAGACTATGGTCAAGAATGGTGTGTTCAGGCATACACGATGACATGGACAAACCACCAGATGTTCCTGCTTTTGGAGCCAGTGTTAAAAAGCCACGTAAAGAGTCACTTGCAGATGCTATTACAGGAGCAGCAGCTACTCTTGTGAAAACATTTGGAGCACCTGATGCAAGTTCCAGTGAAGTGCATCGTGAACCTACTCCTACTGTGATGGGTGTATCTCCTGGTAAAACTGTTCAGCTACGGATGAAAAACCTAAAGCAGCTACGATATCTTCAAAGTTTATTTGAAGATGGAATACTCAATGAAAGTGAGTATTCAGAACAAAAGACTTGTATTTTGTCATCGTTAAGGAAGCTATAAGCATTTGATCTGCGTATATAGAAAACATTTCAACTACATAAATAATTTTTGGTGTTATCATGTACATGTACAACTATTACTTATCTATAATTATACAGTCCACTTTCAGAAATCCAGTTTTGACAATCTTGTGGTGTGATAGTTGCAAAAGCTGCTAACAAAGCAGTCTCCACATCCATGCTTGTTTGCTCATCTACTTTCATCAAAGTTTTCACTTTAGAAAATGCAAATTCTATTGGCATAAAGTCAGGAGAATATGGTGGAAGGAAGTGCACAATTGCACCAACTTCTTCAATCATCTTGACTATACTACTTAGATGATGAATGGAACAGTTATCCATTATTACCACACTGTGTGGATTTTTTCCATCATAAGGCAATAAGCAAGGTAAAAGGTGTTTTTCAACAAAGCTATAAAAGACATCACCATTGGTTACACCTCGCACAACCTTCACATCTAATAAACCATTCACAGACATAAAAGCTATGCCAGATAGGTGATCTCCTCTGATTAAAAGCTGATGACTCACAATTGGCTTTCCTCTCATGCTGTAGCCATAGTGCCGTAATGTATTTCTTCGATCAGTTCCAGTCTCATCAAGAAAAATCAGCATTTCAGGGCTGTAAATGGACACCTCTGATATATACTGTTGCCTCAAAAAATCATCCCTTTGTGTAGCAGTGATCCTCAGCTTCTGTCTTGTAAATCCACTCTTTTGCAAGAATCTACATATGTTTGAAATGTGAATGTTCACTGACAATGAATTTAATAGTTCCTCCTGTATTTCTTGTAATTTGATTCCTGGCCTTCCCATTGCAAGATGCAATATAAGTAACTGAGCGGGATCTGTTAGCTTTCTAGAAGCTCTATCTGTTGGATATTGAAGTTTGCTTACAGTTCCAGTGCTGAAAAATCGTTGTAAAATCCTACGAACAGTAGATTGATCAATGTTTAAATTCTGTGCGATTACTGCATCACCATATCCCAGTGCTTCTTTCTGCCAAACGATTCGCCATCGTAAATCTTCACTATATGCATGCGATCGTTTACTTTCACAAGATGCCATTCTCGATTCGCGTACAAAGACCAGTGTTCGCGCCAATAATTCAACTGTAAAGTAATGCGCATGTGCGTACGTTTTAAATTACGGATTTGCAAGAACTTCGCAAATCCCTGTACCGCATGGTAAGCCATTATTTACTCTGCGCATGCTCAGAAGAACGCGTGATACCAAACTGTTATAATTTTTGTTGATGAACGCTACAATGTGCTATATATCACCAGGAGAACTGTTGTTTTCCTTAGCAAATTGCTGCAGTGCCAGTTGCAATCGTGCTCTATCGACTTCATCAAAGCAGGCTTTCAGTTGACTGTCGAAAAACAGTTGGCGATCACGAAAAGTAGAATCAGCTGGTAAAGGAAATGTTTGTAGCAAGAAAGAAAGACAATTTGGACAAGGTCTGTACATCAGTGTGTTAATATTATAAAATAATGGCGTAATGGTAATACCCTCCCGCCCGCATCATAATAATTAGAAAGCCTGGATGAGAAACTAATAATCACCAAATAGGGGCCTTAACAACACATAAAAACAATTGTTCTAATCACTTGATTTCATCTTTCCAAGAGCCTTGATTCTTGATCCTCAACCGTAAAAGCTTAGTAAATTCTCGTGTTGCTCAAAGTTAGCTTTCCAAAGGTGCTTGATCGCCACTTTTTCGGACACCTTGATCGCTTGATTCACTGCAAATATACCCCTTGATCACTTGATTAAATCTTGATCCCGGTCGTAAGCGCATCAATTGGTAGTATGGAGGTGACTACCCCTTGTATCATAGGGTTCGTCATATTAAAAGCGTAGGTTGTGTAGCGCAATTATCGAGGCGAGAGTCGAGGGCGATCCTAGTGCTTACGACAAGGAGGACAGCGCTTAGACTAATTTTCTTATTGAGAAGTAACTAGCGCCTAATCGGTCTGGGTACTGCGCGTATCGCGAAGAGTCCCTCGGAGTCCGTACACAGTGAGGTGCTCAGGATGGCATACAAACATGTTAAGAAGGCAGTGATCGTTGGGGACTATAACGTGTTGAAGGTGCACTTCTTAATGCAAACCTTTGGCCGTTATGATCAACATGATGGAGAAAACATCTCAAACACGTACTTGAAAGCGCGAGATGACCGATTTGATGTCGAGGTTTACGACAAGAAATTTGAACTGGCAATGTGGAACACTAGTAAGATATATAAATCTATGCATAGGTAATCCAGCCCGGGAAAAAAAAAATGCATAGGTAATGGTGATAGATGAGTTGTCTGGTTAAATAGGCTTGTCACATTCAGATCACTGTCCTGGGCATCAGGAAAAAAGGGTCTGGTACACCTACATTAAGAATTCTGTGTAACGTTCCACTGGTCAGGGTGAATGTTGATTGGTGAAGCCCTAAACTTCAACTAAGTGCAACCTGATTGCTGCATATGGTTCTCCTGTATTGCATGAACATTAAACAGAATTCTAATGCAGACCCTTTTTTCCCCCGACACCCACACAAAAGAAAAAAAGCAGTCTAAAGAAAGCAGTTCATATAATGAATAGAACATGAACAGAACAGTGAGCTTACAGTATGCCCAGCAATGTACACTTCTCACCTCCAATGTCTTTTTTAGAGTGACTTTTGGCTGTTCCTGGCTATGTGAGACTAGGGGAGGACGGTGTACCAGGGTAGTCTCATACCCAGATCACTTTTTTTTCCTTGGGTGGGGAAAAAAGGTACCACACTCAAATACAAAAGGGAAAAAAGTGGTCTGGGTATGAGACTAATGCCAGGGTAGTATTCGGTATATATAAGCAGGAGTTCTGGGGGGAAGGGTATATATGTAGCTTCCCCCAGAGGCTATCAAGACACATGGTAGTGTGTCGTGCAGCCAAGAAAGCCGCCATGCCACACCATGAGTATATTTAGAGGAAGAAACTAAATGCGACTTTTACGCTCTGTGCTCCCTTCTCGGATTGGAATCATTTTTATACTGCAAACGCCCTCTACCTTCAGGACCCCACATACAAATTTGAGCAAGATTGCTTAACGCACTTGTAAAATATAAGCCTTCAAAATTCGGCTTAATTTCTTTGTTTTTTTTTTCTTTGTTTTGGGGGCTTGGATTATTCTTTTCGCACACTTTACAAAAAACCATTATAAAATGCAAATGTGTAGCTCAATTGTCTTGAGCTTTGGTACACTTTAAGAATGTATTGCGGCACAATCACTTACCAAGTTTGGTGCAAATCTAATTAATATTCATAGAGCTATGGATGGTTATTTGCATTAAAAAAAGTTGTCACGCCTACAGGGTAAACCACTTATGGGAATAACTTAAAAATCGGTATGCATATAGGTTAACCATCATAACTAAAACCTTTTGTGGTTTAAAAGAAATTGCATTGACAGCTACAGAGTTATAAGGCAAAAACCAAACAACTGTAAATCGTGGGGTCAAATTACCATCGAAATACTCTAATAGAACAGTCACCGCGGGGTAAAAAAGGTATCTGTAGGTCCATAGTGCTTGAATGGCATTTCTGCAGTGGAAGCTTCCTCAGGGTAGAGCATCTCCCATTCCTAGTTTGAGTTGAATCTGCTCAGCTATCATTGGGCTATATGCACCTTCAAAATTCATCTTATTTCAGTTCTTTATATAGTCACGCAGTCTTTGATGATTCCTGTAGTAAAGGGAAAAAAGTCAAAAGGAATTATCAAGGTCAACCATAGGCTGGCCTTGGACAAGGTCAACCATAGGCTGGCCTTAGAACTTGCAATTACAAAAAGAAGTGATATTCACACAAAAACAGCCAAGCTGTGAAAAAAGGTGTAGCCTTAAAAAGCCTAAGTGAAAAAAGTTGTGAAATCAAAGGCTGCAATGATAACAATGCACAGTCATTATTAGCATTAACATTTGTTGGCTGCCACCTTTGATTTCACAACTTTTTTCACTTAGGCTTTTTAAGGCCGCACCTTTTTTCACAGCTTTGCTGTTTTTGTGTGGATAAAAATTAACATTGAAATTTGTGTGCAAGTAGCATTGGTAGCTACCTGCCCTATAATGCAGAACTGTCTCCACATTGTCTGAAATTCATAATAATTAGGCCATGACAAATTAATCTTATGTTTCACGAATGCGGTGGATCAATGTTTTGGCAAACCTAAAAATAAATCATGGTGATCTCTTAATAAACCATGATGATCTCTTAAAAAGACTGCTAATGTGACTGTAGACTCTTTAATTTTGCACAACCAGTAACAGGTGTAGTACCAAAGGGGAAGGAAATGGAGCTCCATCACTTTATTTTGGAAGGACATTAGCTTTTGCAACTGTCAAGATTAAGTTACTCTAATAGAGCAGTCATATAAACTCTAACCAATCAGTCAGTTGCAGCTGAAATGATATACATTTTTATTTATATTTCGACCTGCTGGGTCACTACTAGAGGGCACACACAATCTGTGAAACATATGATCAATTTGGTATGGCCTTAATGTACAATAATAGTAACCAAGCAGTAAATACCAGTTCCATTTTCGGTTCCATTAATGTAGCATGTATGGTGATGTCACTTTTAAAGAACACAAGTGGGGCTGCCTTATGCCATCCTACATAATATACCCCCATGAAACTGCGCCACGTGTCAATAGCCTTTGTACAAGAACTAGTGTTCCTAGGCTGGTTTTGTGCCTCAACCAAAGTTAATTCTATTATAGCCGAACGGTGGCATTGACAATTATATTTTGTAGCATGCATGACTTGTATATTTTGTAGCGTGCATGATTGTGTTGTTATGATAACTTTCTTAGTAAAGTTTGACCACTTTGCAAATCTTACAATGGCGGTATCATATACTGTGGGGTAAGCACATTCTTGGCTAAACTAAGTGTTGTTTATAGAAACAGGAAGTACCACAAGGTTAACTATGCTAAAAAGAATAGACTTGGCTAAGTAATATGCCCACTACTTGAAACATTACAATATTGAAACTTCAGGTTTTCGCAATCTGGAATCTATCATGAAACAGGACACATTTTAAAGTTTTACGTACAGTATCTCACACAACAACACTTGTATTGTAGCATTACCAATAATTTTGGTGAAAAGATCAAAATACTCTAATAGAGCAGTCAGGCAATAAAAACTACTCTAATGTAACAGTCACTTGGTTATAGTGGAAACCCCTTTTCAAAATTTCTGTGTACACCCCTGTAGTGCCCACCTCTTTGTATTGCATCACTCTAGCATTCGTAGTAGGTAACACCAATCAAGTCATAGTGTTATAGTGCTTTTGTGATATTTGTTTGTGATATTTGTTTGCCATAGACACTAGTATTAGACACTAGGGCTGGGACAAATATTGAAATTTACCTTCGAATATTTGCTAATAAAATGTTCGAACATTCGAAGTTTCGGTGTTAGCTTTCAAGTTACAGGTTTTCTTATATTTAAGCACGTCCTTCTTAAGTTTTATCTTTCTAAACCTATTTAATAAGTTTGTAAGCATTTGGAAAGTGGATAGCAGCAGTACTGAATGACGTGATCGATCGATTGCAAATGGGCGTGTCCGCTATACTGCAATCATGCACAGGTAAATACCAAGTAATGGCTAAAAGTACGCTTTCCATGCATTGTCTATCACTTTATAAGGTGTTTTAAGGCTGTAACTATGGTAGCAAGCTGAACTGCGATGGTTTAAAAATGGGCGTGGCACACGAAGATCAATCGCGAAGAGACAAACATTATTATTATTATTATTTAGTGTACTGTGTAGAAATCAAGGTGATTATAACGCACAGGTGTGATTATCTAAGAGGGTACAAAACTGATTGTAACATTGATCACGCAAGAGGAATATGCAGCTGCAATAAAGATAACGACGTTTATTTGTAATTCTTTCGTAGACTATGAGTGCATTGCAAAGCTTCGAAGGATACTTTTATAATTCGAAGTTTACTTAACCTTCGTACCCATGAAGCATTCGAAGCTTTGTCCCAGCCCTATTAGACACTGTGGAATTATGAAAGAGTTTGTCACTAAAGAGTTTGTCACTAAAGTTATGTGAAGATGTTTGAGGTTGCTTGTAGTTACCAGTTGGTGTTTGTTTAAAGAACAAAGGTGGGAAGTAGTTAGAACCTTGTAGTTGGAATTCTAATTGTTGTGGAAAGGATCTTGGTTATGTTAGGAGCATTTTCATCAAGTACTGTTAACTTTGTGTGGCCCTCAGGTGTGCCGTTCTTACTGCTGTTATTGTGACATTGTTTAATTACGTTCTATTGTTACAACTCAGACCAGAGTGACCTGCACAGCTCTTTATGTTGGAGTCTGAATAATAAGAGGTCTTGGTTTGGGCATGCATTGTGGGGCAGGTTCTTATACCACTACCAGAAATTTTCCCAAAACACCTTATGCTCATCAGGGAAAGCTCCACAGTCTAGTGTTGTTAAAGGCCACTCTCATGTTTCAGCTTAGCTGTTTTGTTGTATTCTTAACAAGTATGAGATTTCACTCAGAACTACCTACCTGCCAAATATTAAATACTTCAGCCAAATGCGATAGCTAGGGCTTTTCCCAAAAAAAAAGAAATAATTTTGTGATACAATAGCCGTCTGATTTGCCACTGCACAGAACTTACTGATGGATATCGTATTTATCAATAAATTATATGTAAAAACTTCAGAGTTTCCCTAAACTGGTAACTATGTGTGACAACAAATCTATCTATTATATATAAAGCTGAAAAGCCGTCTGTCTGTCTGCATTCCATTTGAGTTCATGCATTCTTCTTGCCAGTTGCTGCACGTATTGAAGTGGTTTTGGGCGCTCATCATCTAGGAATAAGCTAGCATTTAAATGAAGCTTCTAGCTTCAGTTGTTTGTCGTTTGCAGCGCGTTTAGTCCAAGGGTGTAGAGTAAAAACTTGCTTGAATTCTTTCTGTAAACCGCATGCAAACCACAAGTAAACACCAACTTGTGCATGCCTTTATAAGATGGTTTTTAAGGCTGACTGTTACTGTTGACAATTGGCTTTGTGGCTAGGGTACGTGCTTCATAATACAAGGTCCCAAGGTCGAATCCAGATAGATGCTTTGCATGCCAAGATACTGTGAGCTTAAAAAAGTGTGCACAAAAAGGCTGCCGAGCGAAGGAAAATAGCCTTTACGTATCGATGCAGGATTTTAGCAAAATTAAACCTCCATCATCTGGCATTGCTGTAGCAAATCGATATGTGCTTTTGTTTGTTTTTATAGGCAACGAAGGCATTGGTATAGGGAAGGATCACTGAAAAGTTGAACTACATTCCTGTCAAAATCACAGACAAACAGCTGTAGTGATTTGCACACCCCAGGAGAGTATAACCGACCTGGGCCTAGGTCATGTTTTTTTTTTTTTTTCACTTTTGGAACCTTTTTGATGCACCTTTTTGTTCTATTTGTTCCATGCAATTTTTTTATCCACAAATTCTTATGCTCTCAGTTTTTCAGCACTGGCACATAAATTGCCTTACATTGTCATGGGGACTCTTACAGCACTTTTGTGGTAGGGCAGGCGAATTGCCAACATATTTGTCTATCTGTGTGTTTGTCCAGTGTGTTAGGTAAAAGCTTCTTTCACACTTAATTTGTATGACACTTTACCTCATTACTGCTGTAGAAAATAAACAACTTAATTGCGGATTATGCGGTACCTTAAAGGTCATAATTATAGGACATTAATGATAATGTTTGAACACTTGTGTGGGATTTTGTAAGGCAAAAAGGTATAGCTATGTGTCACTACAACATTAAAAACTTAGCATAGGGAAAGTTCTGAACCTTTGCTTGCTTGCAATGCAGTAACTGTAATTGCAAATTGTGTTGGCTTTAAATTATGCACAAGTTCATTTTGTTGGTAGTAAGGTAAACATCATGTAGAAACTGAAACTGTGCTATGTGTACACCACCTGTAATGTAGGTAGCTTGCATGTAGTTTAACTAACCCTGCATGTTCGTTATTTCACTTAGAAGATGGCATAAGGATCATGCACTATCAACATGCATGCTACACAGACACTATAATATTTATGCTTGGCCTGGTTCCCAATGTTTTATTATGTCACATTAGTTGTCCTGCATGTAAAGCAGGTACCAATGCTTTTGTTTGTTCTTTACAAACATGTTGAAGGCACTGGTAGGGAAGACTCAGGTAGGTATAAACAGTGTACCCGGGGAACAAGGACCCGGGGACCCACAAGGATCTGGAATTTTATACACTTCACAATATTCTATACTTGTACTAGGTACCTCTGCAAGTAGTCTTGCATGGCCAATCCACTTTTCCTCGTCACGGTCTCACATATTGTTTATACCATAGATTTTATACCAATTAGAAATTAATTATAAGCACTTCTGAAAAGTGTCTAAAGCTGACTGCTGCACAATGAGCATATTAGTCTATTATGTCACCTAACTACAGTACTAAAGTTTAGAAATATTGTGTAAATAATTATTCCAGGGAAATAGTACTAAGCCTCGTAGCCGGCAAGTTTCAGCCCAGGAACTCTACAACCAGACCTCATGCAACATGGTGCATTTTCACAATGTTTCCAAAGCTAGGCAACATAATATGCTCATTGTCCAGCAGGCAAGTGGCTTATAAATGCAGTCAGCTTCAGACACTTTTTCAGAGGCGCTTATAATTTTTAATCGGTATAAACATCGTGTGAGACACCGTGATGGGGAAAGAGTGGATTGGCCATGCAAGACTACTTGTAAAGGTACCTAGTACAAGTATAGAATACTGTGAAGTGTATAAAATTCCAAAAAAAGCTGGATCCTCATGGGTCCCAGGTCCTTGGTCCCCGGGTCCACTGTTTATACCTACCCGGAAGTCTCACTGAATAATTGAGCTACATTCCTGTCAAAACCATAGACAAACAACTTTAAGGTGTTTTGAATCATTAATTTCAGTATACTTGCAGGATGGCATAAGTAAACCTCATGTTTTTATAAAGTAACATCACCTTGCATGCTACATAGCTACATGGTGTTTAATACTTGGTCTCTGTTTCAGGCATTAAAATGTTTATAGTCCTGCACGTAGGGCAGGTACCAATGCTAGTTCTTATATAAGTGGTATTATCAGCAGAGAAGCTAATTTTTCAAGCTGTGTTACATTATAAAATACCCACCGTCTATCACTGATGTAGTTATTGTGGTGAATATGAATTTGTTGGTAGGTGGAATAGAGGAACATACTCAATTGCGTCCATTGTCCTATCCAGACACCGACTTTCTGATGATGTTGTTTTGTGTTGAGTCTAAGGAGACTTTACAAAATTGTGTACAGTTGTGGGGACCAGAGGTGTCCCAGTATTGTCCTGGTGTGCCGATAATATTGGTGGGTGTGTCACACTGCTATCGTCCACACTTTGGTATTGACCAGCCACCTTCAAACAGATGTGTTAGTGAAGAGGAAGGGAAAGAAGCTGCCAAGAAGATTGGTAATATGATTTGAAAGTGTATATTAGTGTAGTTTTTGTTGTGTTAGGAGCTTATGCCTATTATGAGTGTGACTTGTACAAACACTATGAGGTGTATGGGGCAACACTATTGGGAGTGACTGCTGTGTTAAATAAGAATGGATACCAGGAGCAGGGAGGAAAATTATACAAGTAAATCATGTTGTGTCTTTCTGTATTCTTTGATAAAACTACAGAACATACAGGTGCAGTGAACCTTAGTGATTGTCACTTTTGTTCAACATAAATTGGGCTCAAATAAACTCGTGGCCCCAACTACATAACTTATCAACTTTTTTATGGAGATGCTAAGCTATAAGCTGTGTTATAGGTTGTCTCACTAAAATATTATTGTAAGTGCTACCCCAATGCCGAGTACACACCAAGAAATTAACGAATAGAGATGCTGGCCTTATTTACTGTAAATGCTGGATCTACTATTAATTTTTTAGGGAATAAACACTTGGGCTTTTGTACAGATAAAGTGCTTCTGCATTTAATTCCATTTCCATGCATGTTACAATAACCTTCTTGCTTTCTGGTTATTCTGAATACAAACACTACTTAATAAATATACAGTGATGCCTTATTGTACTATTACTGAGTAGCTTATGCTTGGATTCAGGGAGGATTTTCTGTAAAGGGGTTCGGATTTGAAGTGCATGGAGTGTCTTTGGGGGGAAGGCCTGGGTTCTTCCCCTGAACCACATTTGAGCGAAAATGATGCATATACAAAATGTGCCCTTGGGCAGTAACATTAAAAGGTGCTGTTTTTGCATCTAACCAGCTAAAACCTACACATCGCTATTTAAGCAACTTATAGAAACTATTAACACTACCTAATCTTCACATCCAGACAACATACTGACAGCCAACTTCAACTTCTTAGCACATGGGATCTTTTCACATTTGAGTCTCTTGGTTGGCAAGTAATACTTTCTTTTGGGGTATTTACATTATTCTCGGTTGGTCCTCCTATTGATGATGGTCAGTAACTTCAGACTTGGCTTGTACTCCAATACACATCACATGCCCTCAACATGTGACAAATAAACAAAACACTCATCATGTAAATATACATCAATAATTCACTGTTTGTGCTAACCTGACACATGTATAACATGACCACTCAAGTTTATCGCAGCTGCTACCTTGCAACAGTGCTTCCCATTTCCACCATGCATTGCGTGCACGTAATATAATATTTGATTCATGGATGATTCAGCAAAAATGCAATGTGACCCTCAAAAGTAGTACAGAGCCACACCAGTGTGCAAGTAGGTGCTGGAGAGCTCCAAGATTGTAAGAATTGGTGTGATTTTTCATTTTTTTTAAATTGTGCCTCTGAAAGGGAGGTTTGTCCGAAACCATCAAGACCTTTCCTGACTATGCCCTTGAGATTAGGTACTGTATGTCATGAACAGATAAATTTCATCATGGGTTGGATTTTACATCAGAATACCTCTTTGCAGCATTGCTGAATCCTTCATCAATAGAGTTATCACTCTGCACTAGAATACTCTATTAGAGCAGTCAAGAATTTGATGGACCAGCTGGCATATGCCACATCAATGATTTTTTTTGTACTACTAGTGGTGTGTATCTTCTTGGTTTATGGCCATCCATTCTTGATGTACGAGTAGAGTTTCTGGAGGACAGGATCAGCTTTTGTTGCCTTCTGCCTTCTGATACTCAGTATAGCCTGTAATCCATGATATAATGCTAGCAGCATATGCATACATGGATATATAGCAGAAGGGATAGGAGTTCATCTCCATGGTTTACCCTGCAAGCGTGACAAAATACTGGTCTTTTTATATGAAAATAATCATCCATAACTCGGTGAAATCCATCAGATTTACACCAAATTATTTGAATGCATCACATATTACACGTAAATATTAACAGTGAAAAGAAAATTTTTAATGAAAAACTATTCCCCTAAGTGAATCCCTGGCCCGGGACCCCCCCGGCTGTATGCTGCAAACAGCTCTGCAAGTTAGTAACTAGGTAGAGAAGGCTAAAAATAGCTGTGTTCTTGGTTATGTGAGCTGTGTAATTCAGCTATAAAAATAAAATTTGAATCTGCCTGTGATGCTATTTTGAGCATTAGTAGATGAGAAACTAATAATTAAGTTTATATGGCCTAAAATAAATACAATGACTTTTCCTTATCCTTTTAGAAATTAGAAGTGTAGTAGTGTAAGTGAGCAATGAATAAAGTTCAGTGTAGCAGTGATGTATTCAAATATAGCAAAGGGTAAACAAGATCACACGTTTGTTAGCATGGTGTTTATTATGTTTTTTATCATACAGGCATTCTACTTTTCTTGGTGGATTATTTAGCAGAGGAAAAAAGGGTCCAGTTAAACCTCCAGTACCAGATAATCCTGATAAACTGTTACCAGTAACACAACCAATGAGACATCAGGGTACACACTCATTCTCATTCACTACACTGTGGAATAATGAACTATTCTCTGATGTCATCATACATCATAACCAGATGGTATATCATGCCCATGCAATTGTCTTGTTCTCACAGTGTAAACTGTTTACCACACATTTCAACAATAACAATGAATCAGTGAATGAGTCAACCTCAAGTGTAGCTAGTAAGCTAACAGATGCAATCAAACAGTCAACATTCTTCACTTCAGCAAGTATGGAGAGGTTAGTAATAAGTGTCATTGAGTAGGTATTAGTATGGTGATTCTGTAGTGAGTCAGGGAAGGTGCACCTTTATGTGAACAATGATATTCCATCAGTGATAACTGAGGCTGTGTTGTCATGTTTGTATAGTAATAAAAGAACAGTTAGTGGTGTTGTTGATGGAGTAAAATTGACTGCTGTTTGCTCTGAGCTCTCCATCAAGGTGAAACAATTAACAGAGCACAAGTGGGATTTAGAATTACCATTGAACACTGATAGCCTTCAGTGTTTCCTCTCATCTGAAGAATTTTGTGATGTGAGATTTGTAGTGGAAGGAGAGAAGTTGTGTGGTCATCGTGCCATTGTGTGCTGTCACTCTGAGGTATTATCAGCAATGTTATCAGGTGGTTTTGCTGAGAGTCATCAGAAGGAGGTACAAGACACACATAACCATCACTCATATACTATTAACACTCCACACAGGTGATGATACAAGACTGCAGCCTGGTGTCTTTCTGTTGTCTGTTAGAATGGCTGTACACTGGCAGGTCTGACTTCAATCCCAGGGTGGGGTTGAGTGCATCAAGAGGAGCAGCAAAGTTATCAGACACTGAAATGTTGGAAGTGATGAGATTTGCTGATCAATATGGTCTAACAGAACTAGTAACTGTCAGTGAGGTGCAGTTATCAGAAAGAATCATCACCAAAATCAAACCCTCTGCCACAGAGACACAACAGCCAAAACTTGACTCACAACTTGAACAAGTTTTGGATAAGCTAATTGGTTAGCAGCAAGCATAATTACACCATGCTCATGTTGTATACAATTCCTTGTGTGTGCATGTGTATGTGCGTGTGTGCGTGTGTGTGAGTGTGAGTGTGAGTGTGAGTGTGAGTGTGAGTGTGAGTGTGTGTGTGTGTGTGTGTGTGTGTGTGTGTGTGTGTGTGTGTGTGTGTGTGTGTGTGTGTGTGTGTGTGTGTGTGTGTGTGTGTGTGTGTGTGTGTGTGTGTGTGTGTGTGTGTGTGTGTGTGTGTGTGTGTGTGTGTGTGTGTGTGTGTGTGTGTGTGTGTGTGTGTGTGTGTGTGTGTGTGTGTGTGTGTGTGTGTGTGTGTGTGTGTGTGTGTGTGTGTGTGTGTGTGTGTGTGTGTGTGTGTGTGTGTGTGTGTGTGTGTGTGTGTGTGTGTGTGTGTGTGTGTGTGTGTGTGTGTGTGTGTGTGTGTGTGTGTGTGTGTGTGTGTGTGTGTGTGTGTGTGTGTGTGTGTGTGTGTGTGTGTGTGTGTGTGTGTGTGTGTGTGTGTGTGTGTGTGTGTGTGTGTGTGTGTGTGTGTGTGTGTGTGTGTGTGTGTGTGTGTGTGTGTGTGTGTGTGTGTGTGTGTGTGTGTGTGTGTGTGTGTGTGTGTGTGTGTGTGTGTGTGTGTGTGTGTGTGTGTGTGTGTGTGTGTGTGTGTGTGTGTGTGTGTGTGTGTGTGTGTGTGTGTGTGTGTGTGTGTGTGTGTGTGTGTGTGTGTGTGTGTGTGTGTGTGTGTGTGTGTGTGTGTGTGTGTGTGTGTGTGTGTGTGTGTGTGTGTGTGTGTGTGTGTGTGTGTGTGTGTGTGTGTGTGTGTGTGTGTGTGTGTGTGTGTGTGTGTGTGTGTGTGTGTGTGTGTGTGTGTGTGTGTGTGTGTGTGTGTGTGTGTGTGTGTGTGTGTGTGTGTGTGTGTGTGTGTGTGTGTGTGTGTGTGTGTGTGTGTGTGTGTGTGTGTGTGTGTGTGTGTGTGTGTGTGTGTGTGTGTGTGTGTGTGTGTGTGTGTGTGTGTGTGTGTGTGTGTGTGTGTGTGTGTGTGTGTGTGTGTGTGTGTGTGTGTGTGTGTGTGTGTGTGTGTGTGTGTGTGTGTGTGTGTGTGTGTGTGTGTGGGTGTGTGCATGGGTGCGTGTGTGTGCGTGTGTGCGTGCGTGCGTGTGTGTGTGTGGTCAGTCTTTTAAAGGCTATGTTAATTGGTGCCTCCGCGTGGTGACCCCTATGCAGTGTTTGTTTTTACAAACAAACACTGGCTAAAGCTGATTACTCTAGGGATCTAGTTTCTTGTGGCTTCTCGTACTGATCAATCAGTTTCCACTTGAATCCTTGGAGCCTTGCACTACAGTGGTGTAGCGAACCCTTAGTGTTTTCCATCACTGCTTTGCTTCAGAAGCTGTATGTCACTGGGAAAGCACCCTGGCAGTTTTTACTGCCTAAGGTCTTTACATGTGGGATGCTGGAATGTTAGAAGCCTTGTCGAGATAGATGGTGGTATAAAGACTGCTACTGTTCGACCTAAGGGTCATCCAGTATCTGTTGACAAGAAGATCAATTTTCTGGTACAAGAATTGAAACATTTCCATATGGGTGTAGTATGCATTAGTGAGACCAAGTGGTTTGGTATTGATGTCTATGAAGTGGGTGGATTTATGGTGCTTCACTCTGTTGTATATAGTATTCCTCAGGCTGGTGATACCATCCAGCGTGGTGAAAGAGTTGCTATTGTGCTGGATCCCTAGATGGCACAAACATGGAGGGATTCATTGGTCTGCCATTAGCTCAAGAATTGTATCTGCTCGTTTTCAACTGTGTCTAAGTGATTCTAGCAAACTTAATGTTACCATCATTAGTGTTTATTCCCCAACCCATCAGGCACCTGTTAAGATAAACGATCAGTTCTTTGATGATCTGCAGGCTGTGATCAGTTCAGCACCCCTTGATGATCTTTTATTGGTGATGGGAGACTTTACTGCAAGAGTTGGATGTGGAGAAGACACAGATCCATTATGGTTGGGAGTAAGAGATATGTTTGGAGTTGGTAAGTTGAATGAAAATGGAGAGCACTTGCTTAGCTTCTGTGCAATGAATGAGCTTTGTATAATGAACACAATGTTTACAAAGAAGAGGATACATGGCAACATCCAGGCAGTGGCGTAACTACCATTGAGGAAACCGAGGCAGCTGCCTCGGTAAAAATGCTCAACAACAGAATGAGCAGGCCTGAGTTTTGGCACCCCGGATTTTCTACTCAAACGTTACTAGTGTACCACACAAAATAGAATCTATGGTTGTAGTACTAAGCAGGGATGGAGCCTATGGTGACATGGTGCCTTGCATGGTGCTGGACCACTTTTCAGCTACTTGAATTTGTAAAAGATCGAGATGCTCTAATAGAGCAGTCATCGTAATATACTCTAATAGAGCATTCAATACAGATTATAACCACTTTTCTCTTGATCATTTACATTGATGTTAATTGTCTTTACACTACTTTTCAAAAGTTCTAATGAGTCAACTGCATGGCATTACATTGAGTTAATTGATCATGTATATCATGCATTAGCAGTTACAATAAAAAAAATAGCCTCCAAATGACATTTCATATTTTCAAAAATTTCCTTGAGGGAGCATTCCCCCAGACTCCTTAGCTTGACATGCTTAGCACATGCAGTTGAACATCACTTGAAAAAGATAATTATCTCTTGACTTAAACATCACATCAGATCAATAAAAAGTAGTGCGCTTGACTATGATGACCTCCATTGCAGTTCATGGATGGCCTGACCGCTCAAACTATCTCCAGAGTAGTTGCGTTGCATGCAATTAAACTAGTCTAATAATTGAAGCATGGTATACTGTAGCTTTAACTATGCTGGAGCATTACTTATGACATGTAAATGCTCAGAGTCTTCTAAAATAGTTTCCTCCATCCAACCAGATAGTCAACCTGCAAATGCTGTACCACCCATACTTGGAAGTATTTGTGAATCAGTTGAGTCAGAAGCAGACCCTCTCAATTTGGTCAATGTATAAACTTTGCCTCGGAAAATTTTTTTTCCTGGCTATGCCACTGCCAGGTACCAAGGTTATTGACTACATATTGATGCGCTATTCACAAAGATGGTTTTGCACTGATGCTAGAGTGTTTCACTCAGCTGGATGCTGGACTGACCATAGATTGGTTTGTACTACACTAAGGCTTGCTCCAATTTTCAAGAAATGAACATCATGTAAGCAGAAGAGGTTTAATGTTGGTCCTTTACATAGTGGAGAATTTGTTCAGAAATTATGTGGCTCAACTGTTGGGAGATGTATGGGATGAAGCAGCTGATGGGCAGGCACAGTGGTCTGTGATTAGAGACTCAATGCTACAGACTTGCAATGAGATGTTAAGGAGAGGTGGTAGGTAGCAACCTGACTGGTTTATTCCTGCAGAGAGTTCCCTCAAACCAATGATTTCTAAGCGCAATGAACTGTTCTCCCATTGGTTGCTGTCTGGAAGTAAGGCTGATAGGCAAAGGCACCTGTCTCAGAAACATTGTGTTGCTAGTGCTATGAGATCTAGTAAGAATAAGTGGCTTCAGGAAAAGGCACAGTCAATCCAAGATGCTTTAGTTCAGGGTAGACCTAGTGTGGTGTGGCAGGATATTTGGGCTATCTGTGAATGCAGGGTTGGTCTTCAGCCAGTACGGTGTTCTGCTATTAAGAAGAGGGATGGGGAACTGTGTGTTGGACTTGAAGAGATTTTGGGTAGATGGAGAGAACACTTTGAAGGAGTTTTAAACGTGACTGGTTCCTTTGAGCAGACAGCACTTGATGAAATACAACAATTGTCAATAAGGAGTGAGCTAGCCGATCCTCCTGATAGGGATGAGATATTGGGGGCTCTTGGATGACTTGCTGTGGGTAAGGCTGGTGGTATCAATGGTCTGTTGCCTGATGTTTTAAAGTGTTTGTGGTGGGCCATTATTGGAGTATATCCTAGCTCAAGCTGTTTCAGACCGTTTGGGAGGAGAGATGTGTGCCCTCAGAGTGGAGAGATGCCTGTGCCGAAGAAAGGAGACTTGTCCTGTTGTGATATCTGGAGAGGCATTAGCCTCTTGGATGTGATGGGAAAACTGTTGCCAGGGTGCTGAATGATAGGTTGCAGTTGGTGGTGGAAGAGACAGTCTCAGATTCTCAGTGTGGGTTTAGGGCTGATGGAGGTTGTGTTGACATGATATTCTGTGTCCGTCAACTAATAAAGAAGGCCATTGAACATAGTACTAATTTGTTTTTGCTGTTTGTTGACTTGCATAACACCTACCCAGAGTAGCTCTTTGGTGTGCATTGCAGAAGTATGGTGTACCTGATGTTATGATTGAGCTTGTACGGTCTCTTTATGATGGAATGTCTGCTACAGTGACAGCTGGAAGTGGAAAGTCACAGCCATTCTCATGGTTTGTGTCAAGGGTGTACCATCGCTCCCACTCTATTTATCCTGTACTTTGGGTTAGTGATTGATAGATGGCTTAGTCGGTGTCAAGCAGTAGGTGTGGAAGTGCAGTTTAAGCTGGGTGGTTGGAGAGAGAACTAGGAAACCAAGCTCTTTTGTACTGTCAGAGTGCTTGTTTGCGGGTGATGCTGCTCTGGTGTGCTCTTGTAGAGAGGATATGGTTTTGGCTACCAGGATGTTTGATGAAGTAGCTAGTGAACTTAATCTTACCCTAAGTGTCCCTAAGACAAAGCTGGTGGTTGCTCGGATTGGTGTAACTGATCATGACCTGGTGTATAGATCTGTAGTGTTGGGAGTGTTGTTATATGGTGCTAAAATCTGGGCCCTCACCCAAGAGTTAGTAGGTTAGACAGGTTCCACCGACAAGGTGTTCATTCAATCTTGGGTGATAGCAGATCTATTCAGTGGAAGGAACACCTTACTACTGCTGAGCTGGGTGGTAGATTTGGCATGATAGAGAATATTGGTGACTTACTAATACAGTGCAGGCTAAGATGGTTGGGACATGTAGCTAGAATGTCAGAAAACAGACACCCGAAGAAGTTGTTGTTTGGGTGGCTCCCTCAGAAGCATCCTACACATGGCACTAAGCTTCGTTGGAGGGACAAGGTTCGTCAGGATTTGAAGAAGTGTGAGATAGATGAAACATCATGGTATAAGGAAGCTCAGGATCATACCAGATGGCGTTTACTGTGTACTTTATGGACTAGATAAACATGTGATGGTGCCACCTTTAAACAAACCTTTTATTTGTACCACCCACCATTGCTCATTTAGGAGAACACATAACATTGCAAGGCATAAGTGTACCACTACTCGTCCTTGTCGAAGATAGGAAAGGGTGCATGACCACATCCCTGGACTACATCATCTCATGGTGGCTGGCGTCACGTGTGTGTGTGTGGTGTGTGTGTGTGTGTGTGTGTGTGTGTGTGTGTGTGTGTGTGTGTGTGTGTGTGTATTTATATGCAAGAACCATAAAAATGTCCAATGAAGATACTTTAATAACAGAAACCACTTGAAGTTAAACATTTTTACAAAAGATGTACAAAATTTTGAAATTAATGCTCATACCGCCATTAAGACCCACATACTGAGCCTGTATCTATTTGTTAGGTTTTACCAAAATAATGTTCTATTTGAAATGTACAATGAAATTTTGGTTTAAAATTTCTAGTATTAATGTTGTGGAAATTTCTAGACATTGTTGTAAATGATAGTTCTAATTAATTACTGTTATAAGAAACTAAATAATTGTCTTGATTCGCATATAGAGGTGGCTATGTGACAATTGCAGAGGCTTATTTCTTGTGTTTTTATGCCTCATATTTGGCTTGTGGTCTTCCTGGCATTTTATTTAATGCTCTAAACTTTCAGATCTTTCAATGCTGCATCTGACTTTAATTTTCACGCACCTTCAGTTTAGTGTGTCATTTCCCAGACACACATGGACAATTGCACTGACAAGACTACACCAAATAGCATTTCTGCAGTCATAAGCCAAACCATTTTATGTCAATTTCACCAAAGTTAAGAACATCCACACAGCTTGACTAATTTTATGCTGTGCTGGCATGTGATCAAAACTACAATCCAAATTTGAACAGCTACTTAACTACCTGCATGTCAGATGAGTCTTATAACCCAAGCAAGTGGATTGGGCTATACGTGTTTGGTTGTAAGTTTATGGCCCTTCACTACTTGCACCTTGAAGTTGTTAAATATCATTTCAATGTTACCATGCAGTGGAGTAACGTGTAGGCAAAGCAGGTTCTTCACAGCTTGTAAATCATTACCAACTAGTAGCTGTTATAAGATATTTGTTATTCCTACATTCCTTGTATATTAAAGCCATTCCACATGCATGCAACTGTGTTTGTTATTGTTCACTAATGTAGCCCCATCATAGCATGTGCCATAGTGCGCCCTCTATACTACGTATTGTTACTATCAATCCAGACAAGAGCAGCCAAGCTGTGAAAAAATGGTGTGGCTTTAAAAATCCTGGGTGAAAAAAGTTGTGAAATCAAAGGTGATGTTAATGCTATAAATTTTAACGATGTACACAGCCATTATTAAAATTTATAGCGTTAGCATCATTGCTTGGCCGCGACGTTTGGTTTCACAACTTTTTCACGCAAGCTTAAGGCCGCATCATTTTTCAGTTTGGCTGCCTTTATATTATCACTTCTTTTTGTACTTTATAAAGCCCCAAAACCAGCCTATGGCTGACTGTGAGGTTTCTTATAACTCATGTTCTCACATTTCTTCTTTTCTATCCAGACACAATCATGATTATTGAAGACAGTCAGACTTAAAAAAGTATTGTATGTATTGCATGCTTTACTTCAATATTATCTAACACATTTTTGAAGACTTCTAATAGAACATACTGTACATAGAATGTTCTAGAACAATGTGGAATTTCCATTGGTAGGTCTATTGTATGGTTTACATCAATATTTGGTAATATTATTGTGTACTGTAATAGAGTGCACACTTTTTGAGTACTTCTAATAGAACATACATTTAATGTTTTAGTATATACTTCTATTGGTAGATCTATGAAATTACAAATGTTTATTTATAAGCAGATTTAACCTATAATTTTCATTTCTAAAGCAGACATTAAGTGAGGTGATCAGCAGTAGTTTAGTGGTTAAGGGTGCGGGTGTTAGGTACGGAGGCCCCCGGTTTGAATTCTGATAAGCTTTTTTTCAACATTTTTGTGCACCATTTTTACCTCGTAGTGACTGCTCTATTAAAGTATCTTGATCTTGTGATTTTACAGTCATGATTGGCATTTTTGTTATAACTCCATAATTACACTACGATGGTTACTCATGTACAGACCGATTTTCAAGTCATTTGTTCAAGCGGTTTACCCTGTGGCCGTGACAAAAAATCGTGTATAATTCCCTTGTTCTTTTTGCAATGTATATGAAATTTGGACTGTAAAACATGCTGCATTACATTCTTACTGCCTTCCAAATTTGAAGAAAATTGACTAAGTATTTGCAAGTTATAGCAATTTTCCAAGTGTTGCGAAAAGAATAATGATAAGAAAAAATGCAAAGAAACAAAGATGAACTTTGAAGATGCATATCTTAGTGATGGCTTGACGGATTCAGCTCAAATTTGAAATAGGAAGTGCCCTACCTCGAGGGAGTTTCCACAGCAAAATGGGTAATTTCTGGTTAGGCACTATTGAGCTATGGATGCGTGAAAAATGGCATTTTCTTGGTTCCTGTAAAATACACACTTGTGACTTGTCTGTCTGGCATGCCTGCACTTCCTGTACTTGGCTGCACGACACACTATCATGTGTCTTGATACACTATAAATGTGACGGGATTTGCGAAAAGGTACCTTTCCACACATTTGACATACCAGCAAACAAAATAATGTAACACTTGACTCCTTATACCAATTAACTTGCTCTTAGTATCAAAATGTAACCAGATACTGTGGCTACATTCATTGAAAATTTCAAGCAATTATATGCAATGATCAAAATGTTATGAAGCTTTGAAGTCCAAAAAATGGGTCAAATTTTGTGTGTGAAAAAGGTACCTTTTCGCAAATCCGGTCACAAATAATTATGCCGTTTTTCCAAAGGGTAAAAGTTTCAGGATTTTTGTGGATTTGCAGCTTTGAAAAATTTGCAGTTCAATCAAAATGATGTGCTTGAGTTATTATAAATGCAAAAAGATTCTGAAGAAGCAAAAATTTCCCTCCTCAAAATTTTGAATGGTGGCAATCTGCCCCTTGAAATAATCCCACCAAGAGTTAATAATAAGAGAGAATTAACTCTTGATCCCACTGTATGGTAGTGGGAACTAGAGTATTGTACTTCATAAGTGTTTTCATTGTCATTTTAGACCTGACTTCCTTCTGCAACAATTGTGGAGGAAAGAAGCTAAAGAAATGGATATTGTTACTGATTGCTAGTAACTATGGTGACATCTGGGATGAGTGGAAGACCAGCAAGAAGGCATCAGAATTACCTGAAGATGACAGAGATTTCATTGAGGATAAAGTATGGAACAAAGAATACTTAAATTTCAGTGAAAAGTTTAAATCTTTGTACTGGTAGAATATTTTATGTTCATCACAATGTACATGACAGCGTTTATTATGTAAGTAAGAATGGAAAGTAGTAGAAAGGTAAATGCAATCAATTCACATTTGTAAACTATTATAAGCAAAGGTGAAGGTTTGCTATATACTTAGTTTACACTAGCTGGCTGTTGTTTAAAGTCACCTTACACTATTAGCTGCTGCTGGGTTACCCTACACCAGGGGTGTATTTAGGGGGGTTCCTGGGGTTCCGGAGACCCCTTCTGAAATTTTAAATTGTCACGTCTAGCAGCAGGAACATCAGACTAACTATATCTTAGTTTAGCAGCACAATTATACAGAATAAATGGGAACGGGGCAATAGGAAACTTACATTGATCCCTCAAGGATGGATTTGGTGAGCTCTAATAGGATGGATTCTAATAGGAAGGATGGATTTGAGATACTCTAATAGAACAGTCAGGTGTAGCCATTAACCAAGGATTGACATTTAAAAGGGAACAAAATTATACTGAAATAATCCATGGATCTAATAAAGTTTGAAGCATAATAGCATTTTAATGTTCAAAATCTGTCAGCTGCTGGGGTTGTACCCCTAAACCTCCTGAACTTAACCTCATTACCAAATCTGGAAACCCCCCTGGAAAAATTCTCCCTGCTACACCTTTGATAGAAGAAAAAAATGATGAATTACTTATCAAATTCATCACATCTTAAAAGCACCTTAAAAATAGAGTATTATTTTGTAATTTTTAGCAACACGTTTATTACTAGATCACATGTTGAGTTGTAAAGTGACATAATTGCATTGTGAGCCAATTTAATAATGCTACTATGTGTGTGATTAGAGGTTGTTACATAAAATGTCTCATACCTTTGACAACTTGATACATCAACATGGATGATAGTTATACTTTATGTGAGCAAGCCTTTGTCAACCATGCTTGCTTAAGTGAAAATTTAGCTACACTTAAAACATTGTTATGAGCTCATGTTTTGATGTCCTGCATGTGCTCACTGTATAATCCTGCATGCTTGTGTTGTTATATGTTCATTCAAATCTTCAATAAAATCTTGTCATTATTTTGTGGTCATCCATTAACATGCGTGTATGGTCCAATATAATTAATGCACCCATGGAGTATGCCTGTGGTTTCCCACACATGTGGCAGGTGATACACTATACCAGCGTTGGAAGTGTGTCAGTGTTGTTGACCCGTTTGACCCACTGACCCGAATAGTAATCCGGATGGGACCCGGATCTGACCCGCATGCGACCCGGTTTAATTAAAATAGAGGCGTTCCCCAAGAGCTACATTAAAAGTCCACAAGTTACACTAGTCAGCCCTACATTTTTTACACTATAAAAAATTGTCTGCAAGAAGTGAGTATTAAGTGGGTGTGGCTCCACGTACGTATTATTATGTGGGGGTGGCTCCACGTAAGTTTACATGCAGCTACTATACAGAATTTCCAGTAGTAAGTTACCTACATTTCAAGTAGCAATACGGATCTGGTGATGCATGCACGCCCACAGAACACAGCTGGTACAATTCTGATAAGTGGGCGTGGCTCTACATACCCCGCACAGACAGAAAAGCGTATTCCTGAATGGTGGGCGTGGCTCCACGTGAGTTTCTTGAGTGTTTACAACTGCATTTCCATCAGTACAATCGACCTAGTTAACTTATAGTCACACGTGAGCTCATCCGGGTCAGACCCAGGTATTCAGTGAAGTGGATAAGACCCACTTGACCCGGACAAAATGTGACCCAAATGACCCGGCCTACTTCCAACGCTGCACTATACCACAACATGGCATGCAGGCACTTGTTCTGCATACTGATATTGTGGAAGTCTGGGGCATGAGACATCTTAATATTAATTTCATGCATCAATTAGTACATTAATTAATTTTATTTATACTTGCATGGAAAAAATAATGTTCTTGCCAGAAATATCCTCTCTGAGGCCAGGATACTCTGGTCAGTATTATCCAAACGCTTTCTGACAGATAGTATAATATATATCAGGGTTAGAAAAATCCCAGTAGAGCTGAGGCCAGTTGATAATGACCAGACTGCATACAAATGCTGAAATTTCAATGGTCTCATAGCACCTTGAGAAGTTCAGTTGAACAAATTCTGCCAATAATATAATTGCAGGGGCATAGGAAGGGGGGTTCCAAAGGGTTCAGAAACCCCGCATAAAATTTTGATTTCTGAGTTTGCAGCAGGATCCAAACACACCATTTAGTGTGGCAGTACAAAATGAGTGAGTAATAGTGTATGGCACAGCACAACACCTGCATTCATCTCTTGGAAGGATTTACAGATGAAGATTGATAGACTGCCTATATACTCTAATAAAGCAGTCACGTATACTCTAATAGAACACGTTTGTTAATATACATATGTCACAGTCAAGGAACTTCATTAGTGGAGATTTTCAGACATTCTAACATTTAATAAATGCAAAACTGAGCATGACCTTATACTGCTACAGCTTTGGTGTGCAGTGTTTAAAGGATATATAACTCCAGTCAGTGGCGGATCCAGGATGGGGCATTTGGGGCAAATGCCCCCCCCCTTCAAGAAATTGCATACAAGATCGATATACTCTAATAGAGCAGTCAATTACTCTAATAAAGCAGTCACAATGTTCATGAGGCAGTGTAGCTTACCTATGAAGCTACAAATAGGATTTTATTTTACATAACAGACGTGATATAGTAGGTAAGGATAACTAGCTATTATTGTTGTGACCTTTTTTTTTTTTTTTTTTTTTTTTTTTTTGGTCTTCAACTGTTTTTCAGAAAGGTGCCCCCCCTCTTTCGAAACTCTGGATCCGCCCCTGCCAGTAATTTATCACTTGGGCATGCAGAATGAATCCATGCTATGCATATTTGTAGTTACATTCCATTTGTGTCAGTGGATTGATGGTTTGATTACTTGAGCTCAAAATTTTGCCTTTAATGTACATTTTGGACATCTACGTATGACATAATGTTTTTTATCAAAAGCCTAAAAGCCTTTACCAAAGCATTTAATATCACTGACTATGTTAACTTCACTTCAGGAAACACACGATTAGGATCTAGCTACAAACTGCAACATGTAAGAAATACCAATGTTTCCAGCAGCAACTTCTATTTCAGCAGACTCCCTCTTATATGGAATGTTTTACCAATAATAAATTACAATCTTAGTCTACCTACTATCAAGTACAAACTTACACACTTTCTTTGGAATCATTTTTGAACAGAAGTTTGATCCTGACAATGCATGCACTTTTTCTTTTGTCTGTCCCTGTAGTAACTATAATCCACCCCAAAAACACCTTCGCTGTAAAAAAGATGTGCCCAAGAAACTACAAGTACCTGGAACCCAATGTAAAAAAACAAAAACAAAACAGCTCAGCTGAAGTGAAAAGTAACTGGTAACTTAAAGAGCTGATATCTGAAGCGGCCAAGAATGTAATTACTAAAGTTTAATCCATGCAAGAACACCTTGGCTATAAAACAGGTGTGTACATGAAAGTAACTGGCAACTGAAATGGCTGATATCTGAAGCGGCCAAGAATGAATGGTCATATACAACTAATTCAAAAATTTAACACTGAACCTTTATAATTCAGCTGTGTTCTATATTCACTCTTACTGCATCGTAAAGTAATTCTTTTAACTCTAATTGGCTGGTAATTTGGCCGCCTTTTTTAATAGTTAGTATAATAGAGCAAAAAAAGGCGGCCAAATTACCAGCCAATTAGAGTTAAAAGAAATTACTTTACGATGCAGCAAGAGTGAATATAGAACACAGCTGAATTATAAAGGTTCAGTGTTAAATTTTTGAATTAGTTGTATATGACCATTCATTCTTGGCCGCTTCAGATATCAGCCATTTCAGTTGCCAGTTACTTTCATATACACACCTGTTTTATAGCCAAGGTGTTCTTGCATGGATTAAACTTTAGTAATTGCATTCTTTGCCGCTTCAGATATCAGCTCTTTAAGTTACCAGTTACTTTTCACTTCAGCTGAGCTGTTTTCTTTTTGTTTTTTTACATTGGGTTCCAGGTACTTGTAGTTTCTTGGGCGCGTCTTTTTTACAGCAAAGGTGTTTTTGGGGTGGATATCACTCATCTTTGTCAGTGATAGACTCTACATTTGGTTTAAAAGGTAATTTTTTTGGAAATGAGCAATTAACATTAATGCAGAATATTATTTTGGAGAGTCAGTAAAATCCAAACATAATAATGATTGTTTCATAACACCATAAATTCGGAAGTATGAATTTACGGTGTAGTATGACTGTTCTATTAGAGTAAATCTATCTTTACTGCCTGCATGTGACGAATATATCTCATATCTGTGCATGTTAAATGCTTCAGACACCTACTTAAACTTGCAAGTGACTAATTAGTTTACAGTTGCTACACAGCTATAAATACATTTGTAATTGTTATCACCATAATCATTTATCGTGTTATAACCATTTTTTATTATTTTGGTCACAACTTCAGGATTAGAGCAGCAGAGAAAGGAATAGAAGACTTAACCATCAAGACTTGTATATGGGAGATGGAACAGTATTGCGATGGACAATGCCGGTACTAACCCCTCAAGGGTGTTGCAGTACAGTATAGATGCAAGACCAGAGCCTCGATCGTCACCTTTTGACTGTGGTCACAACTTCAGGATTGGAGCAGCAGAGAAAGGAATGGAGGACTCAATCATCAAGACTCGGGAAGATGGAATAGTATTGCCAAGGATAATGCCAGCACTAACCCCTCAAGGTTGCCACAGTGCAGTATTGATACAACCAATCCAACCAGTGCATAAGACCAGAGCCTCGATCATCACCTTTTGACTGAAATTTTTATACTTAATGAAGCAATTAAAACAAAACAGTTGTAGTACTTATACTTTCCTGAGGGAGCATGCCCCCAGAGTCCCAGACTCCCTTGCCTGTTCAGCAGAATAATAGGATTGAGCCTTACTACCACTTTCACCTTTATTCTTGGCCCGGATGTACATATCGGCAACATAATACAGTAGCTGTAGATAATGCCCCTAGGCAGAGCTATAGGGGTGGGAATTTTTCCCTACTATCACACTATCACAGTAGTTCTTCTCGCAGTTCTTTGCCTGGCCATCATCAAAAATAATAATAATAATCAACTGCTGTCAAAACATTAGTGTCGTCCCCCAGACCCTTCCTCAAGCATGCTTATCACACAAAAATAACTTAGTTTAGCAGTGCACAAACAATTATTGACAGCATATGTACACTTACCGCATTGTTGAACCATGTATACCACCAGAATCCACCGGATTGACAACTAACACGTGATCTATTTAGGGGAAATCTCGTGGAAAGTCCCTAATTACCTTAAGCGGACACTCGTGATACGTGGTTTTAAATTGAATGGTTTAAGAATGTAAATAAATGGTGAGGCGTACTTTAATCGGCTCGACTTTAATGAGAAACTCGAGCCCCTCGTGAGAAACTACATCGCTTGAGCAACGCTTGAAGAAGTAAGAGTCAAGAATACTGATCGAGGTACTCTAAGATATATGCCGGCTAAGGGCAAAAATTGACAGAAACAACATTTATCTAACCTGTTTTTCATTCAGAACAGCTTCATGTTGACTTCGTCCGTATTAAGCGCCTCTAAAATAATTATCATGTTTAGATTTGGCTTTTTGTCTATTTTAGAAACATTCCTTACAATTTATCTCTTATTATAAACTCAAATGGTAAGATTTAAGTGTTAAACAGATACTTTTTGATCACTCAATCTGACTAGGCCAGCTAGCTAACTATCTAGCACCTTTCACACAGTATTCCAACCCAAAACTTCTTTCATAGAACATCTCAAGAGTGTGTAGTTTCAAAAACTTCCTGGTGGGCATTCCCCCAGACTGAGCCTTACCACTTTCACTCTGACGCCCCTGCTTGATTTCATCTTATACCCTAATTTGTAAAGAAACCTATAGCTGGAATAAGCTAAACTGTCAAAATGGTGCCAGTAATACGCATGGCACTTCAACTTGATGGTTTTTGTCTATATCAATGTTATTACAGGTTTTTGCAATTGAATTCGTCGCCTTTGCGATTGAATTCGTCCCGTTTGCAATTGAATTCGTCGGTATTGCAATTGAATTCGTCCCGTTTGCAATTGAATTCATCGGTTTTGCAGTTGAATTAGTCGGTTTTGCAATAGAATTCGTCGCGTTTGCATTACAATTCGTCATAAACAAAACGGCTCCAAGAAACCAACCCGTTCATTAAGAGATGAACTATTTATGCCTTGGAGAGTTACACTTGAGACACTAGAAAGTAATTGAAGCTGGTAGTACGCGAAGTTGATAACTGTCTGACAAGTTAATTAAGTTGCTCGCGAGTGACCACACCCATCGCGAATGGCGTAGTAGAGTTTGGAACGTTGCTGGATAGGCTGTAGAGGAAGAATTATTGCCTTATAAAGAGTTGTTTACTACTGTTGTACTTGAACAAGTTCTTGTAGCAGCTGCCACATCATGTTTTCGTGTTTCCTCCAGCTGCCATTCTTGTTACGGACGAATTTAACTGCAAAAGCGACGAATTCAATTGCAAAACCGACGAATTCAATTGCAAACGGGACGAATTCAATTGCAAAACCGACGAATTCAATTGCAAACGGGACGAATTCAATTGCAAAAGCGACGAACTCAATTGCAAACGGGACGAATTCAATTGCAAAGTCGCCGAATTCAATTGCAAAAACCTGTAATGCAGTATTGGCAATAAGTAATTTGGATCTAAATCCTAACTGGTTGTCAGATTTAGAGAGGATATTCTGACCTTCAAAATGTTCAGTGTTGGGCAAGTTACTTGGTAAAAGTAACTAGTTACATATTACTTGCAACTGAACTATTTAGTTACAGTTACATATTACATTACTTTGTGGTCCACAGCCTTAAGCTATCACATTTGAAACTACCACCTTATCACGTGACATGATTGCATTGTTGGACAATGTGCAAATCTTGGTTATAAGTAAGAAGCTGGTGAACAAGCTTCATTCAGTAGGCTTCATTACTTTGTTGTGGCTAAGCGTTTATACTCAGTGGATCACTAACGAGATTAGTAACTTTGCTACAATATAACGTAATATTTGATTCATTACAGTAACTATATTATAATTACTTTGGTAACACATTACATTTGTAAGTAAAGTAACTTAATTTATATCAGGCCTGTATGTCACCTGTTTTTATAGCGTAGTCTACGTATTTCATAGTTAGCTACCACATTAGTAATAATATTACATAACGCGTTATGCATTACTCCCAACACTGAAAATGTTTTATGATTTGTATAGGTAATCACACACATTTGAGAGCAATTAGGGAATAATTGTACGAGTAACAGTCAAAATTGCACGAGGCGAAGCCGAGTGCAATTTTGGCTGTTACGAGTACAATTTGCACAAATTAGACAGTTTTATTTTTGTAATTACAGTAATTAGTCTTTTTTGTTGTTGTTGTTTTTGCCTTGCCATGCCCACAGTGTAGTCCTCTACTTTTTTTGTTCGCATGCTGTCCGAGGTTTCACATGCCTATTTGTTTTCTCAGTTGTACATCTTTTCATCACAATTGTTAATGATGGTTATCTTCTTCTTCCAAAATTGCACGAAAATGCGTGTGATTGCCTACTAATCACATAGTGACCACCCTTCGTGGTTTGTAGTACACATCTATCCAGTTCTATGTGGCCATTAACTTCTACCAGGTTGATTGCATCATCCTTCTTTGTATTACAGCATTTGTTGTTGCACTTAAAAGGCTTCATGTGTCAGCAATTCTGATTGGCTACTCAAAATGTCTACATATGTTGCACTTATGTTGCACTTAAAAGGCTTCTATTGTCAGCTTCTTTGATTGGCTAGTCATTATATCACTTTCTCGTTGCACTTAAAAGGCTTCTGTTATTCCGCTATTTTATTTGCCTACTTTACAGTGCAATTACAGAAACAAGGCCATGCGATTTGGGATTAATTGCACTCCTACTATTGAGACTTAATGTATGGCAAATTAAATCACTATGTGATTAGACTTACTATGATAGGTATTATTAAGTTCCATTGTTTTCTAAATTGTTGAAGTAGCTAAGTGAAATTGCACCTTTTTAAAAACGTTGGTGTAATTTAAGCTGTTTCCATCGGCCTGATTTTAGTGATAAAAGATGTGAGATAGGATGAGAGGTCTACATTTCAGCAGCTGTGGCCTTCACTTCAGTATGTACAGATGTAAGAGTCTGGTCCAGGGGATTTGGATGTGTCACAGTTGGTTAGCAAATTATAAACTCCTTGCTTGTTACAACATGACCATATAAGGATTTTTAATGTACTAATACCACTGCTTGCTTGTTTTTGTAACTTAATGCAATACAATAAAGAATACCTGTTGTTGTTTGGTGCTGAAATTAAATTCAACAGGTAGGACATGTTTGTAATTTTGTATTCCAACCAGTCTCTTTCCTGACAGTAGCACTTTGCTTATTTGTATAACTCTTGGTGTTTAGTGTACAAATCATTTAAAGCACTAGACAGCCAGTGAGTTCTTGCATGCACTTAATTTTTGGTAGAAGCATGAGTGTTTATAATTTCCTGTAAACTCTACAAGACGAAAGACCATTTTTCATCTAAGCTTTTGGGGCTATGCTGTAATTCTGCCTTTTCTGATAACTATTTGGGTCAGAGTTTAGGATAGATTCGTTTAGATATGATTCTGTCCATATCATATTTGTTGGTAATGCTATACAGAAATTTAAAAAGATAATTTCAAGTTTACAGTGACCACTCTTTCATGCAGGTCAGGATAGTACAATAATGAAATCTCAGTGATAACTGAGGTATTAGTGGCAAACATTGAGCTGCAATATACTATGGCTACTCTAGAATTATAGTCCCAACTCAAAAAGCATGCATATCTAATATTATATGCTAGTCTAGTATTGATAAGAAGGCAGAACCTTATTGATACAAACTTATCATCAACTTGATAAGTATACAATACTACCATTGCAGTAGCATGTAACATCCAATACTATTGCTAGCAAAATTATGTTTTCCTATTTGTACGTAAGACTTTTGTTGAGTTACGGTAATGTATACTGCAAAATACCACGGCATTTATTACCTCAAATCAAAAAAATTAATGTGGACAAACTCAACCTCTACTTGATATTTGAAAACAATGTTTAAACTCATAATTGTAAAATCAATTATTGTGGCACCACTCAAGTGCAGAAAACATTGAAAGTGTGACATTTAACAAGTAAATATCCTAGTATGGTATGTATGGGATGTCAATCTGTAACCATGACAATTTGAGCTGGCATCGACTGACAGTATACAGAGTTGGTTGGTTTCCTTTAACATAATAAAACTTTGTATGCATGTGGTCCCTTCTCTGACTACAAAATAAGGATTGCAACTACCTCAGATGAGGAGATATAAGCAGAGAATAAATAACAAAAATAGTTAAAATGTGACCAAATTTTACAACACAAGGCTTCCACACACATCCAGATTTGTAACTTTAAAGGATCATAGCCAATGGCGGATCCAGGATAGGGCAATTGGCCCCCCCCCCCTTCACCTTGTGGAGGAGCTATACTTCTGATTAGAATACAAACTTTATGCCAGCTTATAAACACTCACGAAAATATGCACACTTTACTAGCATTTATTACGAATTCACCTGAAACTAAAGCAAACCAAAGTCAAACTAGCTGTAAAATAGTCACCCAGCACCTTCATACGTACTAAGTGCCGCTAAAAATAATTATCATGTTCCTTAAGACATTCAGAGCCTTTTAAACAGCTTTAAAGGCTTCATAACTATCTGCAAAGGCCAAAATGGTAAAAATCAATGGTGAAATACTACTAAGAGGTATATTATTTGCTGCTTCAAAAATATAGCAACTAACAACAGGATCTGGCTCTCCCTAACCACCTACAACTTACAACTTAAATGCCTGTTTGTGCCCCTCCCCTTTCCAGGTCCTGGATCCGCCCCTGATAGCTCAATGTAAAAACATGATATTGCTTTCAAATTTTGACCTGTTATTCCATGGTGCAATGAAAGAATTGTGTGAAAATTGTATATCAATAGCATGCTGAGTGGTCGAGTTACAGTGGTCAAAGAATTGGATGTGTGTGGAAGCCTGACTGGTCACAAATATTGTTATATACACATTGTAAATATGAGCTATATAATCCAATTGGGAGTAAAGTATGATACATATCTTAATAAGTTTGAATTATTAGCAGAAATGGTAGGATCTGCTTATTCACACATATAATGAACATTAAATGCAGTTTAAAAATTGGGTAAATATACATATCTACCAATATAAAGACTTAAACTTTTCACTGAAACTCAAATATTCTTTGTTCCATACTTTATCCTCAATAAAATCCCTGTCATCTTCAGGTAATTCTGATACTTTCTTGCTTGTCTTCCACTCATCCCAGATGTCACCATAGTTACTAGCAATCAGTAACAATATCCATTTCTTTAGCTCTTTTCCTCCACAATTATTGCAGAAGGAAACCAGATCTACAATATGATGGAATCTAGTAAACCAACTATGAATAAACTAGTTGAACTTTCTGGTAAATCATATCAACGCAGCTAAGTTGGAAAAGAAGGGTGCAGTCTTTAAAAGTCTGGTTGAAATAAAGGTTGTGAAATCAAAGTTGGTGGCCAAGAAATGGCTGCGATGATGTCAGCTTCAACCATGGATTGGCATTAACATCATTGCAGCCATTTCTCTTTTTAAATTTTTTATATATTTATTTATTTTTATTTATTAAGGCTTTACAGCACAAGTGCTGAAGGACCGTAGGACACCTGGTCCTACAGCCTGCCCAAAGTAGTTACAGAAAGTGTGTTTGAAAAGGTGGAGATTTTTGACTGCCACCTTTAAATTTTATCTCACCCAGGCTTTGAAATCTGTACCCGTTTCTTTTGTACAGCTTAGCTGTATTTTAAATACTCCAAACCTAGTCATAAACTGGTGGATAGGCTTGCACCCATAATTTCGAGCAATAAAAGCATCGGGCATTATTCTAGCATAATAGAGAGATTTTCAAGAAATGTGCAATGTGTGTACTAAAAATACAACAAAGCACAAACACACTACACATTATTACTGCATTTCATATCAATATTTTTATTGTTTCTTTGTTAATTATTCTCACTTAGCAGAGAATAAAATTGATAGAGCAGTCACTTACTCTAATACAGCAGTCAGGAACTGATTATACTCTAATAAAACAGCCAACTCTAAAGCATAATCTTGATTTTGAAAGCATAATTTTGAACATAATAGGCTAGACTGCTCAAAAGTATAATAAACTATTTTCAAAGGATAAATACTTTTGGACTAGTTTTTACCCAATTTCTTCTTATCCACATGAACAGTGATGATCATGCAAGACGGAAGTTACATTGTATTTGACCATTTGTTACTTAGTTTTGCAATACTTCTTATTGTATTGTAAATACCCCAAACCAGAATGTTCTAGATTTTCCATTGGCAGGTCTATGAACTGTTAGTTTTGTGTAGAATATAAGGTAGAAATTAAGTGAGCTGAACAGCTGCCAACAGCAACTCAGTGGTTAACAGTTTGGGAGTTTGGTAAGGAGATCTCTGGTTTTACCTGTGGACAAACTTTTTGTCAACATTGTCATGCATTTTTTGCTACTCATTGACTGTTGTATTAAAATATGTTGGCCCCCACAATTTTAAAACATAACTGACTTTCTCCTTGTGACTCTAGTTATCACTGCAAAACTACAAAAGGTTTGAGCTTTGATGTTCACCTATAAACAGACTGCTGTTCCCTTGGGTATACTACCCACAAAAATAGTCTTTCGTTACAGAAATAATTGTCTGTAACTCATAGAATGTTACCAGATTTGTACCAGAAATGGTGTATGAATTCACCTCAACATGTCCTTCATGTATGCTAAATTTCATGGCAATCAAGCTGTACATTTGTGCTTTATAGGGTTTTTGTAAAGTGTGCAAAACGAAGAAAAATTGGCCCCAGGAAATATGAAGAAATTAAGCCTGACCTTGAGGGTTTGTATTTCACAAATGCATAAAGTGATTTTGCTTAAATTTGGAATGCGAACTGCCAAAGGTTGTCAGCAACTATAATGAAAAAAAAATCATACAGTATGATAGTACTGTATAGTAGGGACTGCAAAGGAGTAGGCGTGGCCCACAAAATAACATCACCCAAAACCAGCCTTAATTTTCCCAGACAATGACGATGAGGCAGTATTGGTAAGGTAAAACTAAGCCCAAACAAGCTTTCAGGTGAACCCAAAACACTTTTAACAAGTTGCTCTGGAATTTTTAAAATAATAAAAATTATATAGAATTTTCTACTGACTAAGTAACTGACTGATGCCTTCAGACAAGCATAACTCCATAACGGCTAAGGCTACAGGCTTGATTTTTCGCTGTGTGACATCACTTCAGCCCGAGAGGTGCCTTTTGGCATACCACAGTACGTACAATGCACTCTTCATGGACTTACCAGTGTCCTCCTTTGTGTCCCATTCATCTTTGCTGACATCTAAAAGTGCTGATTTGGTGGTAGCACATGATGGCTTCCAGATTTGTTAAGGATCTACGGTATTTTTCATAGTGGCTATTTTGATTGCAGAGGTGCTTTTTAAACAGTTCTTCATTCGTACTGCTGTGTATTTATTTGTTAAGGCTTTACAGCACAAGTGCTGTGAAGCTACGCATGAAAAATGTGTCTTCTTTCTTCCTGTCAATATGGACATAGAGAACTGTTGATTGGTACTTACAGTGGAACCTGTCTAAAGCGGTCACCTTCGGGCCAGAAATATTTGGCCTTTATAGAGAGGTGGCTGCCTAACTCAATTTCCTCCATAAAGCAGCCATAGGCCATAAACTGAGGTCTGGCCTTATACAAAGGTTCCAGGGACTTATATACTCAGGTTTAGCTATAAAAATGCATTTAGCTACACTCCAGTACATCGCTTACTTACATAGCAAACAAATTAGCAGAAAAGAGCCTGAAGCTACTCTTGAGTTTGGAGACAGCAATTGAGCTGATTATGATCCCTAGCTACAAAGTCTGTGAGGGACTTCCTTAAAGACGGTGAACTGTTAACTACACAATTGAGAACCCAGGAATCAAGATAGTAAAGTGAGCTTTAATTAGAATCACACGGAGAGGCAAAGCCATGGAGTGGCCATGAGCTTTTCTATACTGTGAGTTGATAACTTTTCTGTATAAGTATAAAGTAGTGCAGCTAGTTTACTCACCGTAATGGCTGTAGCTGGCCGCTTTGTGAGAGGCCTTTTGTGTAGTGAAGTGCTGTTTGGGACTGCTAAAGCTGGCTGTTATACGTGTTATAGAGGTGACCGCTTAATGCAAACTATTTCTGTACAAATCGATTGGGAACTGGTCGGGACCGTAGTCACGTGGCTGCTATGTTGAGGTAACCGCCCAACTCAGGTGACCATTAAGGAAGGTTCCACTGTATTAGTGTTGATAATGTCAAAGCTTTGTTCTGTGAACAGGCTTAATTATGTTACTTGGACTCAGTGATTTTCCTGGATGTATTTCTCCAGTTAGATACTCTCTCCCATACTTGTATTGTGAACTCTTGGCAGCATAATAGCCAGTTTTAGATGTACATGTAAGAAGTATTACCGTATGCCTAAACATTTTGAGGGGCAAATTTTTAGAGGTTGAAAAATGTTGCTTAAATAATGATTTGCCAACATTCCCAGAATGTATTAAACTATAATGGAGGACTAAATATTAATATTTCAAGGATAAAGTTTTCCCCCCAAAACTGCAAAATCAGTGAGAAATTCCCCCCCTCGAAATATTTAGGCTATATGCAATTGATCACATGTGAACTTAACAGTGATTTTTTACAGGTTATATTGTAAGCTAGATACTCTCTCCCTTACTTCTATGCAGTCACTTCACTTAATCTAACAAGAAATGTCCTGTTAGTTACAAGATAAACCTACAAGGATCATACATAAACGGAACTTCTATAATTATGTGTGTGGCAAGCCTGTAATGCTACAAACTAGGGCTGAGCGATACTGCCATTTTATTATCACGATCAATACTAAAGCCACTGTTCACAATACTGAATAGTTCATGATACTTACAAAAAAATACATCATACATAGCTGGTGCTACATACTGTATTGCTCAACATTACTACAGGAAGTTCTTGTAACAAACTACCCACTTGTTTACATTAACAGTTACTGTAACACATGCTTTGAGGTTATGGTATGGTGTTCACACCTCTCTGCAGGAGTAACCAGGTGTACTCGATTTGGAGTAACCAGGTGTACTCGATTTACCAAATTACCTAGCATCATATAACTATTAACTACTAAAGGTAATGTTACTAACCAACTAAGTCATCCAAAAGTTGTGAGTCAAATTTTGACTGTTGTGGGGCTGCAGATGTCTCTGTGGTAGAGGTATTGATTTTGGTGATGATTCTTTCTGATAACTGCACCTCACTAACAGTTACTAGTTCTGTTAGACAATATTGATCAGCAAGTCGTATCACCTCCAACATTTCAGTGTCTGATAACTTTGCTGTTGCTCTTGATGCACTCAACCCCACCCTGGGATTGAAGTCACACCTGCCGGTGTACAGCCATTCTAACAGACAACAGAAAGACACCAGACTGCAGTCTTGTATCACCACCTGTGTAGAATGTTAATAGCATATGAATGATGATTATGTGTGTCTTGTACCTCCTTCTGATGACTCTCAGTAAAACCACCTGATAACATTGCTGATAACACATCAGAGTGACAGCACACAATGGCACGATGACCACACAACTTCTCTCCTTCCACTACAAATCTCACATCACAAAATTCCCCAGATGAGAAGAAACACTGAAGGCTATCAGTGTTCAGTGGTAATTCTAAATCCCACTTGTTCTCTGTTAATTGTTTTACCTTGATGGAGAGCTCAGAGCAAACAGTAGTCAATTTTACTCCATCAACAACACCACTAACTGTTCTTTTATTACTATACAAACATGACAGCACAGCCTCAGTGATCACTGATGGAATATCATTGTTCACATAAAGGTGCACCTTCCCTGACTCACTACAGGATCACCATACTAATACCTACTCAATGACACTTATTACTAACCTCTCCATACTTGCTGAAGTGAAGAATGTTGACTGTTTGATTGCATCTGTTAGCTTACTAGCTACATTTGAGGTTGACTCGTTCACTGATTCATTTTCGTTGTTGAAATGTGTTGTAAACAGTTTACACTGTGAGAACAAGACAATTGCGTGGGCATGATATACCATCTGGTTATGATGTATGATGACATCAGAGAACAGTTCATTGTTCCACAGTGTAGTGAATGAGAATGAGTGTGTACCCTGATGTCTCATTGGTTGTGTTACTGGTAACAGTTTATCAGGATTATCTGGTACTGGAGGTTTAACTGGACTCTTCTTTCCTCTGCTAAATAGTCCACCAAGAAAAGTAGAATGTCTGTATGATAAACAACATTATAAACATCATGTTAACACATGCAAGGTAACCTAGTTATCTGACCTGCATGTTCAGCCTACATGTAGCTATATGTACAATTTTGTGTAAAATAAATAACTTCTATCTCTGTGACCAGATAAGTCTTTTTACATCAAAACACAATTTATCAAATGGTACAGTTGTACCGTTTAAGTAGGAATCCATGTGAAATTTTCACGCTCCGCCCAAAATCCCACCTTTAAAAATCATCCTAGAGATATCTTACGAGATGAAAATCACCTTTATGGAACAGTACTAGTCCATATAATACATAAAACAGCATTAAATACAACAAAACACTTACAGGTGGCTGGATACAGAATTTTAAAAATCGCCAAAACTTTGAATTTTAGACTGACCACAGTCGCAAGCCTAGAGGCCAAACAAAGCAGTGCACGTCCACCATTTTATGCAACAATAACAAACTCACCAGTGGGATGTGCCTTTTGGGGTTCCGATGAGTGTGTGCCCTCTGCGCCTTGTCTTTTCTTTTATCTTCAATCAGGCTGCTTGTCTTCTTCTTCATCCAACGAAACCATACCAAGGCGTTAATTTTCTTTTCAACACTTTCTTTAAGCAGCACAATAGGCGCCACAAGATTATTTAAGGTGCTTAGACTACACTGCTGTATAGAGGAATAGATTATATTCCTTACTGATATAATCTGTGACGGAGGGTACTGTACGGAGGTACTGGTACTAGATTACTTCACAATAGGTCACAAGATCACGCCCATTCTTCATTCTACACATTATCAATCTATCGTTTGAAACCATGATGACACACCCCTTTTGCACTAGCTGTATTTCAGTGACCACACACCTTCAATTTGGAAGGCTGACTTGACATACTCTATAATCGATCGAAACCACGCCCCTTTTTGGGCAAGCACACAACTTGCAGGCTGCCTCGAGATACTCTAACACAGCAGTCACCCTAAAAGAACAGTCTTATGTTTATAGCTAGCTGTATGCCTTTACAAAAAAACTAAACAAACTAGTATATTAAAAATTAGGAATCCAAACGATAAAAAGTAGTGAAACAAGAGAAGAACGATGGTAGCTATTACAGCATAGCTTGGTGGGAAATTCCTACTTTGGAATTGAACATAAAATAATGGCTATGTCATGCCAAAGTAGGGATTTCCCACTGAGCTATGCTGTAATAGCTACCATCGTTCTTCTCTTGTTTCACTACTTTTTATCACTTGGATTCCTACTTTATTTTTAAATTTATATATTAACTATAGGCTATACACTAATTTCCACTTTATCTCTCTGACACACTGCTGGATTTAACTTCTACTTGTGGGTGACAATTTGATACCCTTAGCACACAGCTGATTATATGAACTATATTAAAAAGCAGGGCTGGATGCTTTCTGGGGCTATGTCCAAGTGTTTCAGTTACTTTATTCAACTATTCTCTATACTTGTTCTATAAGTCATCAACCCTCTCTTTTATACTGGACTAGAAAACTTGTTAACAGCAGGCATATTTAAGGAGGCTTTACCCAGTTTTGAAAACTTTCCTCTTTTCTTCTTAGCATTGAACATTTAAAGAAAGAAACCAATTATGTATTTGTGACCAGATCTGCAAAAACAACATTTTTTTTGAATTCCTGTTTATTAAATATTTATAATCTACTTAGCCAAGTGCACCCACTGGCAAAGTTTCAGCTTCATTTACTAATAACTTTGGGAGTTACAGTTCTACAAAGTGGCACCAATACAAAAATTGATTTTTACAGCAAGTATAGGGAAAATGAATTATAGGCACCTACAAAAACCATTGTAATGTACCAACGGATTGAGGTACAAGGCTACAATTTTCACCATCGTGTTCGCCGTGAACAGGGAAATCAATTACTGGGTAAGTCTTTCCTTTACTCACCCTTCTTCACTGCATACAAAGGCAAAATTCATAAAGAAAAATTGATCGCGTATGATCGCTTCAACATGACATAAACAAACGCTCATAACATACATATCCTTGGGTCTACTGCAACAAAACAAAGATTTTCCAACTCCTCTTGAGAAAGCCATATGTGAACAATTGAAAGTACTTTGCCATCTGGTGGGATAGGTCAACACAAAGCAGACAAGTACCAGACTGGTATGGTCATGTTATAGCAATGGCTTCACCTGATCAGAAAGATCCCACTTCACTAACTGAAGCCAAGGCTGCTCCATGCAGGTAAACATTTATTTATTTATTTACTAGGCAGGCAGCTCAGCTGATGTTCCAGGAATTTACAAGGATTTTCAGGTATTAGCTAGCTACAATGAAATGATTAATGAGCATCAGTGTGGAGAAGGTAGAAAATGAAATCACTTTGGTCAAATAAAGTGTGGGATCTAGTTGACCCACCACCAAACCATAAAGCCATTGGCTTTTGTTTGTTTTGATTCTGTAAGAGTCTTGCTGGCCTTTGGAGCTCAGTGTAACTTACAGTTTCATCAAATGGGTGTATATACAGTTTTTGTTCACGGAGATTTTGCAAAGGAAGTTTACATGTGAAATCACCATGAACACCCACCATGAACAATGACGGGTGCCAAGAACACCTGTAAAACACCCGAAATTGGTGTCGTGCGGTCTCCAACACCAATTTTAATACATACACGTCTGGTCTCGAAGGGTATTGAGTGACTTGAGTTTGACGTTGATCATGCGGATGTGCTTTGCAAGGCCCTGCTTGTTCTTCTCAAGCTGCTTCAACCACTTATCGTCCTCGTCGGATAGCTTTCCTTTCACAGCTCAGATCCTTCGACTGATCCCGAGCTGTTTGTCGGCCACTATTTTCAACTTGGCGTTGAGGCAGCCCATCGCTGCATCCACTTGTCGATCTCGAGCTGTAAATCTAGCCCAGATCCTGACAACCATCCATGTACACTACCTTCTGCAGTCTCTGCCGCATTATCCTGGATTACGGATGATTCTTGGCACCTGTCGTTGTTCATGGTGGGTGTTCACACGACAACAGTCTGGCACCAGTCTGTTCATGGTGCCTACACCCACCTGACAGCTAGAAGGGTTTATTGAGTCTGGGAGTGAGAACCTCGTGTGTAGGTTATAAAGCATAATTGTATAGATTAAAACAATTCCTGCAGTGCTTGAATCATGCACTGAATAGCTGATTGAAAAAAATGGGATTCACCCAGACATCAAGTGATCCCTGTCTGTATGTATTTGTGGCTGTCTCTGGGAAAACCGGTCTTATCGCCCATTTAAAAGTATCGAGAAACGTCAGTTTTAAATATTCAGAGTGTTGTAGCTGGCCAATGGTGGTAGCTACGCATACACATGTTTCACAACAATTTCTTACCTTCCTGATCATCCACTGAAGACGTAGTCAACAGCTAAGTTTCCCACCATTTTAGATAGTTTTTAAACCGAGGTTGTCTGTATCAGGCGAGCTCCAGAAGGGTGGGAGGCGGGGACCCTGGAAGACGATGTTCAAAAATTGAAAATAAACGTGTTGGGATGAATTAGGCTAAGTTATGGGCCATTCAGACCTCAGAACTGGCTAAAATGAAAGGAAATTTACAGCACAGGTCATTGTCCAGCACCACGGAGCTGTACAACCACACACAGCCATCTCCTGGTTGGCCAGGGTTCCATCAAGACCCCAGACCACTCGTACGGCTCACCACTATGCTTTAAAAAAGCAGCCAGCAAAAGCAGACCACTTTACTCTGGTCGACTGTGGCAGTGAAACTTGATAGTGCATTCATTAGGCTTTGTCTTTGTGAGAAAAAATCTAACTTCTTGTCTTGGGCGATAAGAACGGTTTTCGTAAATCCAATCACATTTAATGATTCAGAAACAGAGATTTTCATTGTGGCTGTTAAGTTGATGACTTTTGGTGAAAGGCGTTAGTCAAAACGAATGTAGTCAAACGTCAGAAGATTGAAATGAAAGATCTTGGTTCACTACTTGGAGTTAAGAATATTCAGGATAACAGTATGGATTGGTCAACATTTATTTGTATATTGAGAAAATTCTCCACAAGTTTGAAATGTACAATTCCAAGCCTGTTGGTTCACCAGTGAATCCTGAAACTAAACTAGCTGCCAGTGAAGATCCAAAAGACACATGCACCCAGCAAATGTATTCAGTATTAGGAAGTTTGTTATACTTCTCTAAGAAGACTCTGCCTGATATTGTTTATGTTGTGAGCAGTGTCACCCATTGTTGTTGCAAGCCAACCAATGACCATAACAGACCATTATACAGCACTAAAGAAGATACCTCAATGGCATTCAAAACTTCGGTTTGCTGTATACAGGGAGTGATCTCAGTGATATAAAGGAGTACTCTGGTGCAGACAGGGCAAGCAATGTGGGAGATAGAAAATCAACTTCAGGATATATGTTAGTACCTGGAAGTGCAGCTATGAGGCAATCAGAACTGTGTCGCACTATCCACAGCCGAAGCAGCTTGTCAGCTGCTGATATCCAGTAGTTTGAAAAACTTTGCAAACTAGCTATATTTGATGAACACACTTGCTGCGATTAAGTAGGAGTGTTGGTAAAGTGCAATCTCAATGAGTGTGAACTTGAACTTATATTATTATCTCCTGATTTTCTATTGGTTACGCTATCTATTGTCTTTGTAACCATAATTATATGTACAATTTTTTTAGTAGGACTTTTTGAGTGCTTGATTGACATTTTGATCTTGAATAATTTTAACAGTTTTTATGTTGTACATCCTAGTTTGCATGCCAACTGTCCATACTAAATGTATGGGATATTTTTAAAACCTCATAACTCACTTGTTTTGAGCATTTTTTGATGAACAGTTCCAGCATTTATGTCTGAAGAAAGATTTGCTGGCTAGAGAAAGTCATATGTGACCAAATTTTTGATAATCTATGCACAAACAAGTAAAGCTCACTTTTCACATGAATGGATAGCCACGCCAATACTCTACATATTTGCACCACAGCCATGTCTATGATTTGCTCAGGCTGCTTTTCACAAGTGGATTTCTAGAGACATAATGGGAACGCTCTAGCACCTTTTACTGCCACTGGACACGAGACTGGTGATAAGAACAGCCTTGGACAGTTTCCCAGATATTTTCTACAAACTTTTAAGTGGCACAGGTGATATTGAGAGCCCAATATTAAGGGTGTAGCCCACTCTGCTATTTTCTGTTCAAGGTCGCTTTTTAGATCTTGAAATTTTCAGAGTCCAAATTAGTTCTAGAAAGGAATTTCTAAATTACACACAACAGTATCTAGGGCGATTAGGGATGGATGGTGGCTTAAAATACTTTACTAGTTCATAAATCTTAAGTTATGCATTAATAAAAATACAATGCAAGTAAATATATGGCTACACTTGTAGGTAGAAATCACTGAAAAGATCATTTGAATACTGGTACATTTAATAGGAATTTTAACTTCAATTAGGGATCATAGAAATAAAATGTAGTGAAACAAGGGAGGCCACCTACACCTGAAGATAGACTAGTGGGCAGTTAATCCCTAATTCAGTTGTGGCGTATACTAATGGACATTAAATCCCTACTCCAGTCTATACTCAGAATTGAATTAGGGATTAAATGACCACTAGCATAATCTTCAGATGCAGGTGACCTCCTTGCTTTTCTCTTTAATTAAACTTTAAAAATTCCTAATTATTTTTTCCTTAAACTTGTTTCTTTCTTTCTTTTTTTCTTGCAACATTAACTGGTGAACCCATGCATATTGAGTTAGAAGAATGGTGCCAAGCTTATTGCTTTCGTCTGAAGATGTGCCCCAACTATATAACATTATGCTTTGTTTTCAGCTACGTTCAGCTTGTTACTCAGTGTTACCAACGAAGAACACTTACGAGAAAGACCTCTGCAATCAATTCAGTCACAACAGAAAACTTGGATGATTCCCATTACAAATGTAGGGAAGACATCGCATGGTGCTAGCTACTGCGCTATCAGCAAAGATAAATGGGATACAAAGGAGGACATAGGTACAGTAAGTCCACGAAGAATGCATTGTACACACTGCGGTATGCCAAAAAGTACTTGTCAGGCTGAAGCAACATCAAAAAGTGAAAAATCAAGCCCATAGTCTTAGCCGTTATCGAGTTATGGTGTCTGAAGGCATCGGTCAGGCAGGCAATAATTTTTTTTCGAGTTTGAAAAATTGTAGCAACCTATTGGAAGCATTTCAGGTTGCACTGAAGGAACTTTGGGCTTGGTTATACCCAGTGTTGGAGGGGTTACTTGGTACGTAGTTATTTATTACTATTACCAAGAGTACATAATATTTATATGAATATTATGTACTCTTGCTATTACTAGTTAGCTACTTTTTTCCTTATTATTACTATTATTGTGTGTGCTTTTAGAGACACTACTGAAACAGTAAAATAGATAAAACAGTATAAATGTATAGACTATAATAAGCAAAAAAGGACTGTAAAATACGAGCTTCTGTGATCTGCACAGCAATCAGCACCTCAGCAACTGGACAATGCACACTGGACTGGGCACTGCGAATACACATAATTGCAGATCTCAGCAAATAAAAGCTCAATTTACATCCCACCCATCCCATCACTACTATGCTTAACACTCAAGAGGTTGGCCAATCTCTTACAAAACTGAGTGGCACCATCACCTATTCCACAAGAGGTAGTGAAAATTAAAGAACTAAACGAGGCATTCTCTACCCATTGCTGGTATTTATGTTTCTTTTCCTTATCATGACATTGTTGATTGATATGCAGAATGGAGAGGTTGATGTAATGGTGCACTAGGGTTAAAAATGCTGACATCAAAGTATAACCTCTCAAATCTTCCTCCCCAAAAACTATGTCAAGCCTTGCATTATCATCACAGTTGGCAGTTTTGTATTGAAGAGAAAGAGGCTGAAGGTGGGGTTCAGCGACAACATTGTAAAAAGACCTCAGAAAATAGATTGGTGGCTACATCCTGTATTTCACTATGTCTCAAAGAAGGAAACCCACCCTTTGGATGTAGCTAGGGCAGACAGATGGTAGCCAAGTGCAATTGAATCACAAAAAGCAGTTTTATGAAGCACAAAGTTATGAGACTTCAATGGAAGACAAGAGAGCCGACTAATTTAAGTTACAGTTACATATTATCCATAAAATAAAGTAACTATAATATTACACATTGTTTTACTTCGTGTCCACAACTTTAAGCTGTCACGTGTGCAACTACAGCACCTGACATGATCGCATTGCTGGACAATGTGTAAATCATGAGAAAGTAATTGGTCAGTAGGCTTCATTGAGGTGAGCTTCATTACTGGTCGTTACTTCATTGTGGCATGGTGTTACTCAGTGGATTGTAATGAAATTAATAACTTCGTCACTTTTAGTAAAGCCATTTATTATTTTTCTTTCTATGTTTTAGATCAGAAACTTTCCTAGGGTGGGCTGCTGATTATTCATTACAATCTTACATTTACCTGACTGTTTTATTAGAGTTAACTGAATGCTCTGTTAGATTATCTCGATATATATTAATCACTTGTTGAGAAGTGAAAGGGTTAAACCCTTCTCCTAACATTGGGGTTGGTCTTCAGCTGTCCTTTCTCTATGCCTAGCCATGTACGCAAGTTCATTTACAACTTTAATGAAAGTTCAAGGTAAGAACTAGTGTCATGGATAATTTACAAGGGCTTATCTGCGTGTTTGATTACATACCACGCCCACTTTTCATATATCACAAGGTAACCACTCTACAGCGAAGCTTACTCCTCTGGATGCTTAGAAAATGTTGTAAACAGTGTTTAAGTGATGTAGCAACTTTGAAACACTTGCAAAATCACTAAATTGAGTGTTTCCGTGATATCCATAGGATTTGCTCATTTGTGTTAACAAACGTAGTCACAACGTTTAGTTATTGCTGTCCCATAATTTAATTTCACAAGTTGGTCTATATAATGAATTCAGTGGTCGGTCTCGTATTGGTTTGGGTGATTAATCGCCCTCAGGCTCTTAGTCTGCATTGGCATGGTAGATATCAGTTGTATCATGTGTCCTCGTGATTTGCCTGATACGTACACCCACGCTCTCGGGCCTGAAAACCCTCAAGCTTGGGTGTACATATCAGGCAAATCACTCGGGTGCATGATACAGCTATTACTTAAACATTGAGATGATGAATAATATAGTGAACACTCATAATAATGACCACCAAATTGAAGCGGCTAGAGACAGTAATGCGGGTAAGGGATCTGAAACATAAAATTAACAATAAGTAGCCTAATAAAATAAAATTACTTAATATTTGAGTCGATACAGTAACCTATACTGTATTACACATTGTGCAAGGTTATTTTTTGCAAATCAAAACACAATTAAATGAAGCACGGTAACCTTATGAGGGTCAAATACTGACTAATAATAATTATACATAATGAAGATAAGTACAGCACAATATCATTTACTTGTATAATAATTTTCCTCCCTGCTCCTGGTAGCCTCTCTTATTCAACACAGCAGTCATTCCCAATAGTGTTGCCCCATGCACCTCATAGTGTTTGTACAAGTCACACTCATAATAGGCATAAGCTCCTAACAGAACAACAACTACACTAATATACACTTTCAAATCATCTTACCAATCTTCTTGGCGGCTTCTTTCCCTTCCTCTTCACTAACACATCTGTTTGAAGGTGGTTGGTCAATACCAAAGTGTGGACGATAGCAGCGTGACACACCCACCAATATTATCGGCACACCAGGACAACAATGGGATACCTCTGGTCCCCACAATTGTACACAATTTTTCAAAGTATCCTTAGACTCAACACAAAACAACATCAAAAAAATATCAGTTTCTGGATAGGACAATGGACGCAATCGATCATATTCTTCAGTATCCATTCCAGCTACATAGAAAGAAATTTACTACTAATTCTGTCACATTGAATATGTGATCATCTTTTAATGTATTATATTACAACATGATTTGAATTGGCTTCTCCACTAATATCACCACCACCAAAATCAGGGCAGGAGCCCAGAGATTTTTAGTGGTCAGACCATCCATGGGTCATGTACACTTTTATTGATCTAAATGTGATATTTTATGCGTGAAACACAAGCAGCATGTGTAAGTATGCAAAGCTAGGGGGTGTGGGGAGGGACATGATCTCTTGAAAATAATGTTACATCTGGTGACTATTTTTACATACAAAATCTTTCTACTCTTTTTACAATCAAGGATATATCTTGGTAATTTTGTGCTACAGTACCAATTCCCCACCACCACCTATAGTGACGTGCTTGTGTTACAGATATCGCCATGAAAAGGGTGTTAAAATCATGGTTATGCTGTATCAATAGCTAGCTTGCTATGGATTAAGTGAGGTTAAGGCTGCATTCACGGTGAAAATTTCACTCATAGTTAATGCCTCAATAAGGTAGTAATTGCCACGCCTATTATAAAAGTCCACACCCTATGTATCACCTAGGTGATCACAAACTTACCAGTGTTTATAATTTTAACATTTACTACCTTATCGTAAAACTTAACGTCCATTAGATGGTCTGGCATAACGGAGGGCGAAATGATGGAAAGATCATCTGATTTCCGCACAGTCGGGCCGTAATAACCAGCTATTTGCATCAAGAAGAGCACCTTCAACACATCACCATCCCCAACTATTATTTCTTTCATCTTTATTGTAACAAAACCTGCCATCTTTCAGATCTTGAGCAATGATGACGAGGCGAATGACGAAGTTTAGATTGCTATCACTCAATTCTTACTATAAGCGCCGGCGCGTTTTGGCCAGAAATTACGATTTTTTTTTTGTTGTCAGCTCCCACCTGAGGATAAATACTGTAACAGATTGATGGAGTGTCAGATTGTGATGGAGCGTGAAGAGTACTAGTCCGAGACTTGAGTGGCCCCAATTTGTATTGACTGTATACTCTTATGCAGGCATAGCTAACAGTCTGAAGTGCTGTGCTAGCATAATATTAGCTAATCGGCGGTACAAAATAGATTGAAACTTCGTAATAAAGCAGTTGCTTTGTAGTGAAATACTCTAATAGAGCATTCACTGATTATGTTCCAAGATTATTGCAAGAAATGCTGTTAACCTAGGAGCATAATGCAATTATCTATATAACTGAAGAGCCTGCATTGCAGCCGGTAAAAATTTTTAGGGATTTCTGAAAGCATTTTGGGAAAATTTAAAAATAGTAATATCAATAAAATTTAGGGAAAATTTTTGAGCATATTGACTCTAACCTGCTTATTGCCACTCAATGGTAACTTAGTTATTCAACTGAACTTTTATTATCCCTGACCTGTATATAGATGGCCCCTATTCTAACTTTCATGTATGCCTCTGCATGTTGGTTATATGGGCAACACAGTAATATATGTAGCAGCTGCATGGGTCATCAGACAAAGCCATGCATCTGCACAGTAAAATCTGCTTTAAGGACACCTTGGTATTGACTAATAGCATGCATGCATGTGGACTGATCATCAAGGTGTCCTGATTTTCTAGTTCATGCATGTCAGCTTTACATCTTACATGTTAAGGGATACTTTGGTACCTTTTCCAAGTGTTCAGATTTATACACAAGTGTCCTCATTTTCAAGGCCGGCCACTGCCATGTTTCAAATGGTGATTGTTGATAACAAAGATATCAGCTAGCACACATTGATATTTTAGTGCTGAATGACCAGACTGAACCAGCAAGAGTAATCAGTTAAACTGCATGAACATGCACTTGAAGCCATGTCTTGACTTTGGAAGATCATTCCTAGCTGGAAAAGGACATTAAGTTATGTTGTGCAGTGCTTTTGTGCATAGCTAAATTGTTACTCGACCTATCTTGAATACATACTCAGTGTTATTGCGATGAAAACTTGTCATGGTTTCATAGTTCTGTGCACACTACACTTAGTATGGAACAAAGCATTGACATCAACTTGTCTCTACAACGTTAAAACTGTGTGAATTAACAATTACTTGTGACTTATCATAAGGTACCCATATCAAATTACATTGCCTCTAAGGCTCAATCACAGAAAGCATTAACAAATCTGAAATCATCTCTGTTATAACACCATGGTATGTATGACCAATAAAAGAGTATGCCAACCCAGTCTGGTCATCATATACCCATAATGATAATGAACAACTTGAACGAGTGCAAAGACAGTGTGCAAGATTTATAATAGCCAGGTGATTATTCCCGCTTCAGTATAGTGTAGTTAACATGGTCCTATACTTGTGTACTCATTCACCAGAGGCCACAATCAAAGCTGGGTTCTATCATATTCATATCTATGCTCGAACAACCTATTCCTTTTTCCAAGATCAATCAGGCTATGAAACGTGCTACCTAAGGAACTTATTGACAACCTATATCCATTATTAATTTTCTCAGCAAATTAACATCATAGTGGCAATGTTAACTCTTTTAATCATGTTATTATATAGCTTATATTAGTTATTGTAAAGTGTAATGTGCATTTATCCTCAAATTGAGGCTGCACATTATTATTTTTTTAATAAATAATAAAAATTCTAAGAAAAATTCTAATTACATTATTTTATGATGTAATATTTGCTTTGTTTGAGTATGCATAACTACTTGTATGTTTATTGCTCATTGTGTGTGTTTCACATTGTGTTTGTTACACAACACAGCTGAAAATAGGCGAGCATAATAGGTGAAAAGTTTAGGAAATTTATGTGAATGCATCAAGTAAAAACCAGGCCTTAAGATCACTCAACTAAAAATGCTTTTTAAATTGTAATTAACTTACATATTCATGGTCTATTCACTGTATAAATTTTATACAAATTGAATGTACCATGACAATGTATAAAGTAAATTTGTACCGCTGTTCATTTTCAGTTATACCACTATATAGCATGCATCCAGCAAATATTATCTCGGTATAAAACAATTTATTCTCTAAAATGGTTTGTGCGTGAAGGCCTGATTTTTACTTGATGCATTCACATATGTATTATGGGCAAAATTTTAAACATATTTGTATCAGGCCTAGCACTGTATATGTGTTTTGCTCATTAAATATAATTTTGTTTATTGAAAAATCATCTCCCAGCAAGGGATTCTGCAAACATGAGATATTTACCACCACATTAATAATATTAATTTTGTTGTTTAGTCAAAGTGCATGGTGCTTGGTATAAGGGCACTTTTTGGATTGTAATTTAGTTTGGGATAGTAGCCACATGTTAACTTTCTTCTTCATATGGCCCAGTACTATACTGCTAGCATATAACAGTTTTGCTGAATGTCTCCGAAAGGCTTTGATGTATACCATGCCTACTTAGTTGAATGCCACAACTATTCAAACTTTATCACTACTTGACACTTGTCATAATTTAATTCAAAATCAATTATTGTGCCACTATATACTCAAGTGTAGCTCATGATGAAAGTGTGACGTTTAACCAAGTAAAAACAGTATAAAATATGTATGGGATGTTGATCCTTAATCATGACAGGACCAAATCAATTTGAGCTGGAGAAATTTTGTAGGAAATATTCCCCCACTCTTGAATTTTGTAAAATAGATTCCTACACATGACATAATGTGTAGGAATAATTCCTATACTTGAAGGAATTATTCCTACACTGCAAGAAAGTGTCTTACACTTTGTGCCATTTGTAGGAATCTTTCTTAACAGAGTGGAAATATTTCCTACAAAATTCTGCAAGAATTCTTAATAAAGCTCTACACATGTAGGAACCACAAGTGTAAAATTCTTTCCAGCACTTTACCCCAAAAAGTATGATTATTTAATGTCGGAGATATCAGGAAATGAAGATAGTATGCTATTGAGTAATTTCAACCTAAATAGTTAAACAGTAATCCAGTTGGGGAGTTTATAGCTACAGATGAATACAGATGTTAAAAATTTGGAACTGTTAACAGTTTTAAATAATAGGATTTGCTTCTTCCCAATAATATCACACTTGCTCACTGCATGTACAGTAGATTAATGGAGTTCACAATTAGATAAATACACATGATATACGTATACTAATGTAAAGTCTTGAACTTTTCAGTAAAGTTTAAATATTCTCTGTTCGACAACACTTTATCCTCTCTGTCATCTTCAGGTAATTCTGATGGTTTCTTGCTTGTCTTCATCCACTCATCCCAGATGTCACCATAGTTACTAGCAATCAGTAACAATATCCATTTCTTTAACTGCTTCCTCCACAATTATTGCAGAAAGAAATCAGGTCTACAGTATGATGGTATCTAGTAATACAATGGCGGATCTAGGAATTCATAAAGGGGGTTTCCAGTATAGAAGGTGGACATATACACTGACATGACGCACGCAAAAGTCTGTACTACATTGTCTGGTTTGGTAAGGTGAGACCAAAAAAAAAAGGTCACAGCCTATTGATAAAGTACATAAAATCCTTAAATAACTCACTACACACTGCTCTAATAGCTACTGTGATTGTTCTATTAGAGTATCTCGATTGAGGCGCATGCCACAATAATTAAAAATATTTAATTGTTACGTAATCATTTTTTCCAAAGGGGGTTTCCATGGAAACCTTGAAACCCCCCTAAATCTGCCACTGTAATACCAACTGTGAATGTAAGAATAAGCTAGTTGAAATTTCTGGAAAGTCACTTACATTGTAGTTTGGGTTTTTCTGGCCAAAAATATCACCCAAAATCCAGCTTCACAATAATTAACCTGGTGTCTTGGCAGTATTGATTAGGTATAACCAAGCCCAAAAGTGCCTTCAGAATGGCCCTAAATGCTTCTAATAGATTGCTACTGATTTTTAATTTTTTTTATTCAATGGAAATTTCTGCTGACTGACTAACTGCCTGCCTGCCTGATGCCTTCAGACAAGTGTAACTTGATACACTAAGGCTACAGGCTTGATTTTTTCACTGTTCAATGTCACATCAGCCTTTTGGCATACTGCACATACATACAATGCATACATCATGGACTTACCTTTGTCCTCCTTTGAGTCCCATTTCTTTTTACTGACAGTCCAAGGCGTTAATTCGAAATAGCACGATGGCTTTTCTATGTTTGTAAATGGGAATCGTCTGTATTTTCTATGGTGACTAGAATGTATGCACAGGCACTTCTCCCCCTGTTCTTTGTTTGTAGCACTGTGTAATGAGCTGAAAATAACCAAAAGCAAAGCTTAATGGCCACTTCACTTTTGAGTCAGTAACTGATAGTTGAAGTATGTGTTCATGTTCAGTCAAAAACATTACCTCTGACGCCATTATTTCTTATGCGTGGATTCACCAGTCATAAGAATGTTACTAAAAAGTAAACAAGTATAAGGAAAATAAATTAAGAATTTTAAGTTCCATTTGGAATCATAGAAAAAAGTAGGGAAGCAAGGGAGATCACCTACACCAGCAGATACACTAGTTAACATTTAATCCCTGTACAAAATTTGTACTTGTAATTTATACAACACAATGTTTGTATTAGAACTATGATATTGACCAAGAGCCCATAACCAATTATTTGCTCTCTTTAACTGATAAATTGACTTCACGTTTATTTTATGAAAGTTTTATATAAATTGTTGTTTCATCTAATTACATACTGTTTGACATAAAATAAGGGTAAAAGGATATAGATTTATAGAGTATGCAATGCCTAGCAAGTGAACAATGATATTTTTAGTAATGCTACTGTGCAGTGTGCATTCATTATGACCAAAAAGCAAATGTTGTGGTCACTTAGTGATCTACAAATACAAGAACCACTTCACACATGTCAGAAAGGATGCCTGTACATGTTCCCTAGTCTAGCAATAAGAGAATGGATCGACCTCCCTCCACAAATTATTGATGCTGACTCACTTTATTTATTTTGGACATCTACCTTAATACTGCAAGTCATTTATTGTGATTGTATGGGACAAGCCTAGTATTCCGGGCATTGTGATTTGTTATTAGCGCTTTACAGTGACCAGCACTGAAGGTCTGACAGCAACATGTGCTGCAGCCTTAGGATTACCTAACCTAATTTCAAGGACTTAGGCTTAGTGGTGAATAGGTGTAACAGAAAAGGGGCCAAAGTAAGGAAAAAATCACTCCAACCCCAGGATTCGAACTGCAGGTCACCCAATGGCTAGTCAGGGCCACACTCAGTCTCCTCCAGTATAATAATACCATGATGGGATATATAAATACTCAAGTTACCCAAATATACCAAACATGTCATGATACTAACCAACTAGCTCATCCAAAAGTTGTTCAAGTTGTGAGTCACGTTTTGACTGTTGTGAAGCTGCAGATGTCCCTGTGGTAGAGGTTTTGACTTTGGTGATGATTCTTTCTGATAACTGCACCTCACTGCATGGCAGTTACTAGTTCTGTTAGACAATATTGATCAGCAAGTCGTATCACCTCCAACATTTCAGTGTCTGATAACTTTGCTGTTCCTCTTGATGAACTCAACCCTACCCTGGGATTGAAGTCACACCTGCCGGTGTACAGCCATTCTAACAAACAACAGAAAGACACCAAGCTGCAGTCTTGTATCACCACCTGTGTGGAGTGTTAATAGTATATGAGTGATGGTTATGTGTGTCTTGTACCTCCTTCTGATGACTCTTAGAAAAACCACTTGATAACATTGCTGTGATAACACCTCACAGTGACAGCACACAATGGCACAATGACTACACAACTTCTCTCCTTCCACTACAAATCTCACATCACAAAACTCCCCAGATGAAAGGAAACACTGAAGGTTATCAGTGTCCAATGGTAATTCTAAATCCCACTGGCTCTCTGTCAATTGTTTCACCTTGACAGAGAGCTCAGTGCAAACAGCTGTCAATTTTACTCCATCAACAACACCACTAACTGTTCTTTTATTACTATACAAACACGATAGCACAGCCTCAGTTATCACTGATGAAATATCATCATTCGCATAAAGGTGCACCTTCCCTGACTCACTACAGGATCACCATACTAATACCTACTCAATGACACTTATTACTAACCTCTCCATACTCGCTGAAGTGAAGAATGTTGACTGTTTGGTTGCATCTGTTAGCTTACTAGCTACACTTAAGGTTGACTCATTCACTGATTCATTGTTGTTGTTGAAATGTGTTGTAAACAGTTTGCACTGTGAGAACAAGACAATTGCGTGAGTATGATATACCATCTGGTTATGATGTATGATGACATCAGAGAATAGTTCATTATTCCACAGTGTAGAGAATGAGAATGAGTGTGTGCCCTGATGTCTCATTGGTTATGTTACTGGTAACAGTTTATCAGTATTATCTGGTACTGGAGGTTTAACTGGACTCTTCTTTCCTCTGCTAAATAGTCCACCAAGTAAAGTAGAATGTCTGTATGATAAAAAACATCATTATAATCAATAGGAAAATCTAAGTTAGCATTAGCAGTATAGGCTTTGGTTTCTCCTTTACTCAGGTGAATATAGCTAGCTAATACACTTAGATTCACATTCGTAAGGTACAAATTATTAATGGGAGGTGGGTAGCTAGTAGTTGCATAACATAGTGGTAAAACAAAGTGTTACACTGTTTTTTTTTGTTTTTTTTCACCTTTTTCGTCTAAGTTTATTTTTGATCTTATGACTACTGTACGAATAGCAATGGCCATAAAATAAACATTAATTCATGCACACATATGACAGAACAGTGTTTGTTCTCCAGACAAAGCTCATTATACACAAAACACTGTAATGACTGGATTAGATAAAGTTTTACCTTACTGTAAAGTTGTAACTTTTCCTAGCAACAGTTATGCTAAGAGAAAATAGTGACACATTGTAACTAACTTGAGTTTTCCTCTATGCTCCTGGTAGCCATTCTTAATTAACACATAAGTCACTCCCAATAGTGTTTCCCCATACACCTCATAGTGTTTGTACAAGTCACACTCATAATAGGCATAAGCTCCTAACACAACAACAACTACACTAATATACACTTTTGCAGATTGCAGGTATAATTTATATCAAAGAATAAATGTAAACGCAGAAGTAGTTTGAAACATTAAGTTTTGAAGTTATAACTGGAGAATTTGGATATATATATATATATATAGCTATTTGAATCACTGCAATAACCAGCCATATTAAAACTATAATATTGTATATCATATTGAAGACAGCATACATTACTAGTAGTTTGTATATCCATAGAGCATGAACTAGTAAATTTTGAAGCATTTGCAATTGATGCTCAAAATCTGTCAGACCAAACCTGGAAACCCTCTTGGATAAATCCTGGGTACGCCCCTGCTAGGCACCAGCCTATTATGCTGGCATAATTTTGAGCATAATAGGTGCCTTAAAGCATCAAGCATAATGCTAGCATAATAGGCAGAATAATTGTCATATTGTAAGCAAAAATGCATGCCACAGAAAAAGGTTGACTTACGATAATAGAACAGTTGATGCCGCTGATATGGCATTAAGTAGCTATGTGACACAACTGTTATTATAGTTTACAATGCAGCCAAATTCTTAATGCACAACAAGTACATTTTACATTTACCCAGTTGTTCATAAGCCAAAGTTTATCATTATCCATAGAAATTAACAAAACAGTAGAACTATGGCAAAAGTTTTAAGTATAATTATGAGCACAATAGGCAAAAATTTTGAGCACTGCAGCATAGCATAATAGGCAAAATTAAAAGCATAATAGGCTGGTGCCTAGCCCCTGCACACATGCATATATGACGCATCACAAGCTCATGCATCATGGGGCAACATGCACACTAATGTGACTTATATTAGTTACAAACGTTTTGTGGAATTGGTATAGGGAGTTCCAGTGAATGATAGTTATATCCTTGCATGTACACATCAACTCTTGATTAGGCCTGTGGGAATTATGCCAGAATAATTTTGGGAATTTTGATTGCAGAAGTTATGCTGGAATTCTTCTAGCATAATTTGTGAATAAATGAGAATAGTACATGAATAATCAGCACATTCAACTAACACCAGACAACTAAGTATCAGAAAACAATACATTGCAACCATTATCAGCAGCGTCCGAGTGAGTCTTTTCACTGCTGAAGTCTTCTTTCAACTTCCAGCAGCAAAGTTCATTACATGACTATATAGAGGTGTCCTTATTAATGCTGCAGTATAATAGTCATCAAACCTTACCTATGAGCAAATTGGATGGTTGCAGGTTCAAGCCTGCCCAGGTCCAGTCATGGGTGTTTTCTTCTCTCTTCAACTTTTCAAATGTAATTATATGGATTATGTTTGTTTGTTTGCTTGAAGAGCAGGCTGTAGGACCAGGTGTCCTACAGACCTTCAGAATTTGTGCTGCAAAGCCTTAAGAAAAAAGCAAAATTATAATAAGTGTATAATAAAGTGCAGCTATTGACAGTTACATAAGAAATTAGTATGCAGTGTTTTGTTACACATTTTTTTGCATGTGTTAAGATCTAGTCATCAACAGTAACTTTTTGCTTTTATAAGTGTTCATTGATTTGAATTGGCCACAGAGTACCAGTATTACACAGATTCCTTTTCAGAAATCCAAGAAGCTGATTAGTAGAGCGGCTAAGCAACAAATTTTGATGAAATCGTTCACTTTGCGATAAAAGCACCAATTTTCTGTGGAAGTTGAGTAGGGTATACTAAATCATTTGAGATATGGTGCCATGTCAAAATCATTGCCTTAGGGCATGTTTTGGAACTTTAAAATTAAGTTATAAGCCCATTTCTAGCTGGTCAGAAACCCATAAAAGTGCATTTGAAATCTTTATTTTTGCTTACATAGCATGAATGTATCTCAAATTTAGTGTAATCAGAAAATCTTTCAAAATGGGGTAAAATAACATGTTTTTAAACATTTCTAATGGAGCTAATGTTAAAAGTACAGGCATGATCCAATAGAAATAGTATATTACACATCTATGGCTTCACATACCATGCCCCTCCGTGCTTCTTAACGTGACAAGTTAATTACCTGGATGGGCACCTCCCTTGATATATGTCCATCCATTGCTTGTCTATATATTCAGATGCAAAGTTTCAGTATATTTACTATTGAGGCAGCTCGTAACACTTTTATGGCTTCCCCAATACATTTTCTATTAATTTTACTTTTCAACTGTTGTTTGAGCATGATATGATTGGTAATTTTAATGGCACTGTATCTAATATGAAATAGTATGAATTAAGCAAATTTTGTACCAAGTTTGGTGCTTCTATCAAAAGTGGACGATTTTTTTGCTTAGCCCACTGCTTGAAGTATCTTAGTTTACTACAGTGGTATATCCCCAGTACATGGAACAGTTAATTGTTTGTTATTTTAGTAGTTTTTCAGTAAACCCGCATTCACTGATGTTTTACTGAGAGTTTAAAACTTAGTAAAATAATTATGTTCCATATACTTAAGTCTACTGACACTTTACTATCAGTATGTCTACAGTAAGGCATCTTAACAAATTAGTAAACTAAGAACCTTCAAGCAGTGGCCGCTCTACTAGATTTGCTTTGCCACAAATTTAGTTAGCATGAGGGTCCCAAGATAGTCTATGGTGGAGGCAGATACCAAGATAGTTGTGTTCTGTTACTATATTCATTGGGATGTTGGACACAAAAACTGCTTTTATTGTGATGAGTTGTAAATGCAAAATATACATCAATGATAAGCATCAAAAGTGAAAAAATAAAGTCTAGACATCCTACTCATAATTGGTTAATGGAATTCGATATCCCCAAATGGCGAAATGTAATATAAATTAATTATAAGAGTGCAGGACCAACTACGGATTCTTTTGGAACACCAGATGGTACTTGATTTTGTCTTATAATACTTTAGTAATTCAATTTGTAAAGAAACCTATAACTATTGTCGAATGCTGGAATATGGCACTTCATGCAACTTGATGGTTTTTTTCTATAGCACGCAATGTCTAAGTAATTGTGTCTCACAAGAGCGTTTGGATCTAACTCCTAACTGTTTGTCAGAGAGGATATTCTGATCTTCAAAATGTTTCATGATTTGATTTAGCTGTTATGATAGGTATTTTTATAGCTATGTTCCATTGTTTTGTAAACTGTTGAAGTGAGTGAAATTGAATGATAGCTACCTTTGCACCTTTTTAATAATAATTATTGTATTATATTGGCTTAAGCTGTTTCCATTGACCTTATAGTGATTGAAGATTGAGTTAAGATGTTAGATCTACGGTTCAGTGGTATTCAGTACACATGCAGATGTAAGGAGTCCAGTCCAGGGGATTTGAATGTGTCACAATTGGTTAGCAAATTATAAAATCCTTGTTTGCTTGTTACAAGATCATATAGAATTTTTGTCGCTGTTTGGTGCTCAACAGGTACGATGTGTTTGTAATTTTGTATTCCAACTAGTATCTTTCCTGACAGTAGCACTTTGCTCATTTGTATAACTCTTCGTGTTTAGTGTATAAGTGACCTAATCCAAAACAGCCGAGCTGTAAAAAAGGAGTGCGGCCCTCAGAAAGGCTATGGTGAAAAAGATGTGAAATCTAAGGTGGCGGCCAAGAAATGGCTGTGATGGTAGGTTAATGGTAAAAATTTTAATAACAACAATTCAGGTGAATTTTGTGCCAAGACCAAGCGACACCAAATTCACCTGAATTGCTGTTATTAAAATTTTTACCATTAACCTACCATCACAGCCATTTCTTGGCCGCCACCTTGGATTTCACATCTTTTTTCATCATAGCCTTTCTGAGGGCTGCACTCCTTTTTTACAGCTTGGCTGTTTTGGATTAGATTTCACTTCTTTTTGTATTTGTATACCCCAAAGCCGGCCTATGGCCAGCTTTAGGGCTTTTTAACCTATCATTTTTTTCTTTACCACAGGAAGAAGAAAAGATGAAGCAGGGTGACTTCTTTGTAGCTGAATTCTCTACAAGGTGATCCTTCTAGCTGATCTCTCTACCAGATGGCTTGTTTGTAGCTGAACTCTCTACAGGGTGATTTATTTGTAGCTGAACTCTCTATAAGGTAACTTCGTCTAGCTGATCTTTCTACAGGGTGATTTGTTTGTAGCTGAATTCTCTACAGGGCGATTTGTTTGCAGCTGAACTCTCTACATGGTAGTTTCTTTGTAGCTGAACTCTCTACAATGTAACTTCTTCTAGCTGAACTCTCTACAGGGTGACTTGTTTCTAGCTGATCTCTCTACAGGGTGACTTGTTCCTAGCTGAACTCTCTACAGGTGATTTGTTTGCAGCTGAACTCTCTTACATGGTGGTTTCTTTGTAGCCGAACTCTCTACAAGGTGACTTCTTCTAGCTGATCTCTCTACAGGAAGACTTGTTTCTATCTGAACTCTGTACAGTGTGATCTGTTCATAGCGGAACTTTCTACTGGGTGATTTGTTTGCAGCTGAACTCTCTGCATGATTGTTTCTTTGTAACTGAACTCTCTACAAGGTAACTTCTTCTAGCTGATCTCTCTACAGGGCAATTTGTTTGTAGCTGAATTCTCTACAGGGTGATTTGTTTGAGCTGAACTTTCTACATGATGGTTTCTTTGTAGCTGAACTCTCTATTAGATACCTTCTTCTAGCTGATCTGACTACAGGGTGACTTGTTTGTAGCTGAATTTCCCTACAGAATAATTTGTAATGCAATATAATTGAGTAAATTATAAATGCAGCTGAACGCTTTATTAGGGTGACTGCTCTATTAGAGAATCTCGATCTCGCATTTGCTACACGTACTTGCCTTTCGAATTATAACTCAGTGGTTTGTAATCCGATTCTTCTGTACTACTGCAAGGCCTTTCTATGATGATTATTCCAGCTACATACTGATTTTCAGCTCGTTGCTCTAAGCGGTTTACCTGGTAGACACGAAAACTAATAGTTTTTTATTCATAAAAATCGATCGCGTAATTTTGACACAGGTTGGGTTTTGTGTCATATCTCCATGGTCTTTACCCCGATTCCTTTCAAACCACAAAAAGGCACTCCTACGATGGTTGCTCCATCTACATATCAATTTTCAACTGATTCCTCCATGGGGTTTACCCTGTAGGCGTGACAGACCTTCGACCTTATTTTACGCAAATAATCGGTCATAACTCCGTGAATGTTCATCGGATTCCTACCAAAGTTGATACGGAGATCCGCCTTAATGAGCTCTTTAAGTGAGCCAAATTTCAGCCCGATCCGAGCACGCAATCGTATTTTATGGCGGATTTTGCGAAGTGAGCGAAATGAAGAAAAAAACGAAGAAATTAAAAATAAATTTTGTTCACTCGTATCTCGGAAATGGCTGGATCGATTTTCTTCAAATTTGGTGTGTAGACTCCCCTAGCTGGCCGGCACTTCTCTGGCAAAATTTTGGTTCCAATCGGATAAGGGATCACAGAGCTACATAGGTGTGAAAATTGCGTTTTCTTTCTTCCTGTTAATATACTCACGGGTGGCGTGCCGGCTTCTTGGGCCGCACGACACACGGTATTGATTTTAAAGCACTATAGACAGCTGATGAGTTCTTGCACTTAATTTTTCAAGCATGAGTGTTTATAATTTCCTGTAAACTCTACAAGATGAAAGACCACCTTTCATCTAAGCTTTTGGGCTATGCTGTAATTCTGTCCTTTCTGATAACTATTTGGGTCAGAGTTCAGGATAGATTCGTTTAGATATGATTCTGTCCATATCACAATGTTAATTGCATAGGTAACCAGGAAATCATCAAGTTGGTTCCATTTGTTGGTAGTGCTATACACAAATTTAAAACATAATTTCAAATCACTTAATAATTGATTTGCAGTGACTACTTTTTGATGCAGGTTGGGAAAGTACAATAATAAAATCTCAGTGATAACTGAGGTATTAGTGGCTCAAGTGCAGATGATATTAAAAGTGCGGCATTTAACCAAGTAAATACCCTAGTATAGTATGCACGGGATTTTGATCTTTAACCATGACAATTTCAGCTGGTATCAACTGACAGTATGAAGACTTGGTTCCCTTTAACATAATAAAACTTTGTATGTGGTACCTTCTCTGACTACAAAATCAAGATTGTAACTACCTCAGATGAGGAGATATAGGAAGAGAACAAATAACAAACAGTTAAAATATTGTTATGTACACAATTACATAATCCATTGTATGATACATGTCTTAATAAGTTGGAATTATTAACAGAAATGGTAGGATCTGCATATTCACACATATAATGAACATTAAATGGAGTTTAAAAATTGGGTAAATATACATATCTACCAATATAAAGACTTAAACTTTTCACTGAAACTTAAATATTCTTTGTTCCATACTTTATCCTCTATAAAATCTCTGTCATCTTCAGGTAATTCTAATGCCTTCTTGCTTGTCTTCCACTCATCCCAGATGTCACCATAGTTACTAGCAATCAGTAACAATATCCATTTCTTTAGCTCCTTTCCTCCACAATTATTGCAGAAGGAAACCAGATCTACAATGCGATGGAATCTAGTAATACCAACTGTGAACTAATGAATAAACTATTTGAACTTTCTGGTAAACCACATCAATGCAACAACAGCTAAGCTGTAAAAGAAGGATGCGGCCCTTTGAAAGCCTGCATGAAAAAAGTTGTGAAATCAAAGGTGGTGGCCAAGAAATGGCTGCAATGATGTTAATGCCAATCAGTTTAAATAATGCACCCCTGGCCATTGTTTGGCATTGATACCATCGCCTTTGATTTCACAACATTTTTCACCCAGGCTTTTGAAAGCCACACCCTTTTTGTATAGCTTAGGTGTTTTGCATGAATTTCATTCCTTTTTGTATTTCAAATACCCCAAAGCCAGTCATAAACTGGCTCTGAGACTTATTTTCTTCTTATCCACAGGAACAATGATGATGGTAGAAGTTACAATAGTATTGTAATTGTATTTGATCATTTGTTACTTAATTTTGTAATACTTTACTTCTTTATTTAGAGTAAGCCACCTATGTTCAGTCACCAAGAAGTTTAGGATGCTTGTACTCAGAAACTGTAAAATGTATTCCCTTGCATTTTGCACCATTGTAAGCTTAGATCCTCACCAACTAGCACACTAAGTTTTGTATGATTTCTTCAAGGACTGTGTGTTTGGCAAGGCATTAAGTCTATGTCCAAATCGTACGACCAAAAGTACTGATTTTAGGACCACACCTGGCAAACACAAAAATTTAAATGAAATTGTACATGTAGCTAGGATAGTCACTCGAGGTCTAGCCCACCAAGTATCAGCTCATAAATTAACACTACGTCTAAGATATTATTAAATGTATGAGCACATGTAATTTCATTCATTTATTGGCACATAGGTACAACTGCTGATGGAAGTTATGAGCAAATTTAGATAATTTCAGCAGTTTGACACCATAAATACCAAAGTAAATCATTTTGAGCACTTAGTATGTTTTATGATGATCTGTACTTGGCTGCTCCCAAACTATAGTTGCACACGAAAAGTCAGAACTGTCACAGTCTGTGTTTCACCTGCTACAAAGCCACAAACAAACTTTTTCATAAAATCTTTGCTTGGAATAATCTCACATGAAGAATGACACAATATGGAGGCATTTTGAAATAGGATTTCAGTGACCATTTTATTAGAGTAGTTGAATTATCCTGACTGCTTTATTAGAGTATCTCAGTTTATTCATTTAAATCTTGGTTTCTCACAGCAATTTAATTTGTTAGAAATTTAAGTTGAGTGAATAAATTGAGATAATCTAATAAAGCAGCCAATTATATATATCAACTACTCTAATAGAACAATCATTTATTGCTGCAGTGTAAATTTCATTTAAAATGCTTCCATACTGTATCATTCTTCATGTGACAATATTCCAAGTAAAGATTTTACTGAAATGGGGTTTACTTGTGGCTTTGTAGCAGGTGTTCTGACTCTGGGTGTATGTATAACTAGTTCACATCTACAGATCGTCATAACACATACTAAACACTCAAAATGATTTGCTTTGATGTTTATGGTGTCAAACAGCTAAAATCATCTAAATTTGTTCATAAATTCCATCAGTAGTTGTAGTTATATATATATGCACTAATGAATGATCAAAACTTTATTGGTCTGCATACACTCATACATTAAATAATATCTGATTGAGGCGTAGCATTGATTTATAAGCTGATACTTGGTGGGCTATACCTTGAGTGACTACCCTAGCTACATACACAATTGTATTTAAATCTTTGCATTTCCTGTGCTTTGTGAGGTGCTGTCCAAAATTGGTACTTTTGGCCAAAACATCATACGATTCAGTCATAGGCTCAATGCCTTTCCAAACACACAGTCCTTGAGGAAATCCTAAAAAACTTGGTGTGCTAGTTGGTGAGGGTCTAAGCTAACAACAACGCAAAATTCAACAGAATATGTTTTGTAGTATCTGCATATGAGCACCTGGTGGCTAAACATCGGTGGCTTATCTACCCCAAACCCAGCCATAAGCTGCTTTTGGGGCTTGTTTCTTCTTACCTACAGACACAATGATGATTATGATGATTCTGGAAGACAGAATTTACAATAGTATTGTATTGTAGAATTTATTTGACCATGTTTTGTAATACCCTAATAGAGTGCACATTTTCTGAGGACTTCTAATCTTCTAATAGAACACACACAGAATGTTCTAGATTTTCCATTGGCAGGTCTATGAAATTATGTGAACTGAATAGCTGCTAACTGAGGTTCAGTGGTTAATAGATTGGGAGTTAGGTATGGAGGTCTCTGGTTTGACTTTTGGACAACTTTTTTGAATGATTTTTGTGGACTTTTGCTACTTGGTGACTGTTCTATTAGACTATTTTGACTGATTTTAGGTTTTCCCTTGTGACTCTATAGCTGTCACTGCAGTTTCTTTAAACTACTGAGCTTTGATGGCTAACCTATAAACAGACCACTATTCTCTTGGGCAGTTACCCTGCAGGCATGACAAAAAATCACTACTGTACACAAATACTCATTAAATATATATCAAATTCACACCAGAATTGGTATGTGATTTCTCCTCTATACAACCTTGTATGTCAAACTTCATGGCAATCAAGTTGTACATTTGCGTTTTATACTGGTTTTTGTAAAGTGTGCAAAAAAGAAGAAAAATTTGGCCATCAGAAAAATGAAGAAATTAAGCCTAACTTTGAGGGTTTGTATTTCACAAACGCATAAAGCAATTTTGCTGAAATTTGGAACGTGAGGTACCAAAGATTGCCAGCAGATATAACGCAAAAAAAATATATATATCAAGTACTTTCGAGAAGAGCTTTGCATACATGAAAAAAAAATTTTTTTTCTTCCTGTCAATATACCCAGTGTGGCATACTGATGAGTTTTCTTTGCTGCATGACACACTACCATGAGTGGCACAGTGTTTACATAACTGCATATTAGAGATGAGACCATGACTAAGGACCCATAATCAACTATCTGCTCACTCTATCTAATCAGTTAATTAACTGATTTCATTATTATTCAATGAATTTTTTTATATTAACTGTGTTTTCATCCAATTAACCAATGAACATATAATACTGTTAGGCAGTAAAATGTGAACTGACGGAGTATGATTCCTATAGCAAACAAACAATAATCATCCTCCTCTTACACTATTGTGCATTCATTATGACAAAAAAGTAAGTGATCTTGTGGTCATTTGAGTAATTGGTTATTTCCCATATAGCCTGATTATTAATCACCCTCAACAAAAACCGATTTATCACCCGACTAATCATAGTTGCTTCACAGCTCTACTAAAAGACACCCCTGCTACCAATACAAGGCAACCCTGCTACCAATACAAGGCATAGCTAAAATACTCAAACTAACTGTCCACTTGTTCTTTTGCAATAACTTTACATTTACATTTCTACTATATGCACATTTGCTGAACGATCATTATCATTTCCTTTCAATCAGTACATGTACATCTAAAACTGGCTATTGTGCTAATATGTGTCTGGATTTTGGAAAATCACCCTTATGGGTGCATTGTTGATTCAGAGAAAAACGTATTTTAATAATTTAAAGCTTTGTTACTCACCAGCCTTGGCAGCTACACGTGTGGAATTTTCAGCAAAGATGGAGCAATTCACAACCTATAAGAGCAGCTAGTGGCCAAGGTAATCTCTGTAGAGATTCCCGCCATTTTAGATAGGTTTTTTCACCAGTGTTGCTGTATCATGAGTCCTCAAAAAGGGGTGGAGGGTGGGGGTGGGGGTGGCAGGGCAGGCAAGAGATAGACTATAAAATGGACGAGAATGGTAATTGAAGGCACCAGACCACAAAACAGCCCATCAGAGGCAGGAAATAGACTGAAATCTCACAAAACAAACATACATCACACATTCAGCTCCCTGCTCATCTGTTTAGAGTGTATGAACCCCCAAAGCACTTCCCTGTTGTTCACAGATCTGTATAGACGTCTGGTGTGGTTATACAGGCCGCCAGAGAACAGTCCACCAAAAGCAGACCCAACAAGTTAAAGGTGAGTTTGATATGGAAATTGTTAGCCTGATAGTACAGCAACTTCATGCTGGTGTTATCTCACTTTTAGCTATAGCACCCATATGGTTAATTTTGCTAAATACGATCACATATGCAATCAATTCACTTGTCCTAACAAGAAATGTTCTGTTAGTATACATGACAAACCTGTAAAGATCATTGAAAATTTAATGAATGCGGTATCAATGATTATCCTATGGAAAGTGAATTCATTGGGGTTTTGTCTAATAAAAGTGCTATGAAAATAAAAATTAATTGGGGTCACCCAATGGAAACTGTACAATTCACAGTTTAAACAATTTTTTTCAATGGGGTTTTCTAGACAAAGTGTCCAGCCAGTAGTGGGTGGGATTGAATATACTGAAAACAATGATGTACTCAATTACCAAATTATCTGCATGATAACCACTAAAGGTAATGTTACTAACCAACTAGCTCATCCAAAAGTTGTTCAATTTGTGAGTTAAGTTTTGACTGTTGTGAGGCTGCAGATGTCTCTATGGTAGAGGTTTTGATTTTAGTGATGATTCTTTCTGATAACTGCACCTCACTGACAGTTACTAGTTCTGTTAGACAATATTGATCAGCAAGTCGTATCACCTCCAACATTTCAGTGTCTGATAACTTTGTTGTTCCTCTTGATGCACTTGACCCCACCCTGGGATTGAAGTCACACCTACCAGTGTACAGCCATTCTAATAGACAACAGAAAGACACCAGGCTGCAGTCTTGTATCACCACCTGTGTGGAGTATTAATAGTATATGAGTGATGATTGTGTGTCTTGTACCTCCTTTTGATGACTCTCAGAAAAACCACCTGATAACATTGCTGATAACACCTCACAGTGACAGCACACAATGGCACGATGACCACACAACTTCTCTCCTTCCACTACAAATCTCACATCACAAAATTCCCCAGATGAGAGGAAACACTGAAGGTTATCAGTGTTCAATGGTAATTCTAAATCCCACTGGTTTTCTGTTAATTTTTTTACCTTGATGAAGAGCTCAGAGCAAACAGTAGTCAATTTTACTCCATCAACAACACTACTGACTGTTCTTTTATTACTATATAAGCATGACAACACAGCCTCAGTTATCACTGATGGAATATCATTGTTCACATAAAGGTGCACCTTCCCTGACTCACTACAGGATCACCATACTAATACCTACTCAATGACACTTATTACTAACCTCTCCATACTTGCTGAAGTGAAGAATGTTGACTGTTTGATTGCATCTGTTAGCTTACTAGCTACACTTGAGGTTGAGCCATTCACTGATTCGTTGTTGCTGTTGAAATGTGTTGTAAACAGTTTACACTGTGAGAACATGACAATTGCGTGGGCATGATATACCATCTGGTTATGATGTATGATGACATCAGAGAATAATTCCTTATTCCACAGTGTAGTGAATGAGAATGAGTGTGTACCCTGATGTCTCATTGGTTGTGTTACTGGTAACAGTTTATCAAGATTATCTGGTACTGGAGGTTTAACTGGACTCTTTTTTCCTCTGCTAAATAGTCCACCAAGAAAAGTAGAATGTCTGTATGATAAACAACATTATAAACATCATGTTAACACATGCAAGGTATAGTGAAACCCTATAGTTATCTGACCTGCATGTTTAGCCTACATGTAGCTATATGTACTATTCTGTGTAAAATAAATAGCTTCTATCTCTGTGACCAGATAAGCCTTTTTACATCAAAACACAATTTATACCATCTATAGATAGGTAAGTTCATGAAGCATACGTACATTGTACATACTACAGCATGCCAAAAGCACTTAAGCAACATCAAATAAGTCCATAGCCTTAGCTGTTATTAAGTTATACTTGCCTGAAGGCATCAGTCAGGCTGTTAGTCAGTAGTAATAATTTTTTTTCAACTCTAAAAAAATTGTAGCAATCTATTGGAAGCATTTCAGGTTGTACTGAAGGCACTTTTGGGCTTGTGTTGGAGGAGTTACTTTTAAAACTATACTCATTACTTATTACTATTACTTACAACTAAAACTATTTAGTTACAGTTACATATTACCCATACTCTACAATAATATTACCGTATAGTAAAAAACTTTGGCGGTAAAACACTTTGGCGAATTTGGCGAATAACATTACAATCACCAAAGTTTTATTCGCCAATTATTTTTAGCAATCATGATCACATAAGCAGATTAGCCTTGTTAAATTGAAGTATCATGGCAATTATATTGTGGGCAAGGTTCATTGTCCTACAGGAGTTCACAAAAATCTAAACATTGCTCTCGACACCCTTCTAGACATTACAAGAAACCAGCAAACAATGCTTACACTTGTACGGTAGCTACCACTCAAATGCAATGTCACTACACATGATTAAAAGGGGTGTGGCAGCTGTTTTCATCGTGAGTCATCATCCCTCATTGATGCAAGGGATAAAGACTCGCAATTGCAATAGCTGCCACGCCCCTTAATTGGCGAGTTCTTTAAATACACGATGTAGCGAGCAATGTTGCATTTGAGCAGTACAGTACGTGGTAGCTAAAAAAATCCAGATGAAGCCCCATTCGCCAAAGTTTTTCATCAATTTTGAGGTGAGTGGGTTTTCATCAAACTGTTTTACTGCAAAAATTTTTTACTATACGGTACATTTTATATTACTTTGTGTGCACAGCCGTAAACTGCCACACGCGCAACTACTACCGTATCACCTGACGTGATCACATTGTTGGACATGTAAATTCAAGAGAAAGTAATTGGTCAATAGGCTTCATTCATTGATATAGGTGGGCTTTGCTTACTGCTTCATTACTTCATTGTGGTATGGTGTTACTCAGTGGATTGTAATGAGATCAGTAACTTCATTACTTGTAGTAAGGCCTCTTATGGTTAATTTTATGTTTCAGATCAGACCCCTATCCAGGTGGGCTGCTGATTATTCATTACTTATTACAATCTTACATTACCTGACTGTTTTATTAGAGTTAGTTGAATGCTCTATTAGAGTATCATGATCACTTGTTGAGAAGTGAAAGGGTTAAAGTCCCTTCTCCTGACATTGAGGTTGGTCTTCAGCCTTTCTTTCTCTATGAAGTTTAAATAACTTATATAATTATTAGTTAAACATTGAAATGATGAAATAATGGTGAAAACTCATAATGACCAAATTTAGGCAGTGAGACATAGCAATGTGGGCATGGGATCTGAAACATAAGTTAACAATATGTGGCCTAATAAAATTACTTCATATTCGAGTCATTATAGTAACTTGATGACATTTGTAAGTAAAGTAATATCAAGAGTAAATAAATTATTTACTCTTAATTGGTAATATATATTACTGCTTTTATATTGTATTTCATTATATTACTTAGTTACCACAAAGGGAAACATTACACAATCCGTTATCCCCCAACACTGGTTATACCTAACCAATACTGCCAAGGTGCCATGAAGGTATTGTGAGACTAGTTGTTGGGTATTATTTTTGGCCAGAAAAGCCTATCTTTCATGATCCCTAATTATCATACCATATGACACATTGTGCAAGGTTCTCAGTTGCAAATCGTAACACAAAAAAAATGAAACATAGTAACATTGATGAGGGTCAAATTCTGACTAATATAGACAATAATAGTAGTAGTGAAGATAAGCACAGCACACAACATCATTTACTTGTATAATTTTCCTCCCTGCTCCTGGTATCCATTCTTATTTAACGCAGCAGTCACTCCCAATAGTGTTGCCCCATACACCTCATAGTGTTTGTACAAGTCACACTCATAATAGGCATAAGCTCCTAACACAACAACAACAACAACAACACTAATACACACTTTCAAATTATCTTACCAATCTTCTTGGCAGCTTCTTTCCCTTCCTCTTCACTAACACATCTGTTTGAAGGTGGCTGGCCAATGCCATAGTGTGGACGATAGCAGTGTGACACACCCACTAATATTATCGGCACATCAGGACAATGATGGGATACCTCTGGTCCCCAAAATTGTACACAATTTTGTAAAGTCTCCATAGACTCAACACAAAACAACATCAAAAAAATGTTAGTTTCTGGGTAGTACAATGGATACAGTTGAACATATTCTTCAGTCTCCATTCCACCTATATATACAGAAGGAAATTCACTACTAATTTTGACACATTGAATAAAGTGATCATCTTTTATGTACCACATGACAACATAACTTGAATTGGCACAGTTTGTTGCAGTTGGTATACTTCAGTACATGCCCAATCCCAGTCACTAACAGAATAATATAAGGCTAGTTCTCTTTCATGGCTGGATATCTGTTTATTCAATGAGGGTTTCTTCCATGTGTTTTTCGTCAACTGTGCCTTTGCCTCTCATGTTATAGCACTCTACATCAAGAATTACTGCTAGTTGCTTCTGTAAGATCATGACATAAGCATTTGCAGGGACTGTGGGTCTGTAGAACTGCCACACATGACTTCTAAGTAGTCGGGTGATCATACACATCCATAAAACAGGGTATATCCTGTTGAGAAGTTAACTGTGGCTGATTGAGAAGAGTCCTATTGAAGTGCTCAAGCCATCACAATGCAGATTTGAATAACCGTGATTTAACCTGAGGGCATTGATCTGAAAGTATAGTTGTTCAGGTACTGAGAGCTGCATAAACACTTCATCAACCAAGTGTTCTGCTACCTGACTATACTTCTCTGTCTCTTATATACATACTTTCCAGGTTTTTTGTTGGGGGTGGGGGCTGGAATTGATTCTGCCCCTCCTGAAATTGAATTTGCCCCGCCTAAAAACACCGGCTAAAAAATATTACTATCAAACATTAGTATCAAGACACACGGTAGTGTGTCGTGCGGCTCAAGAAGCCGGCGCGTAACACCCGTGAGTATATTGACAGGAAGAAAGAAAACGCAATTTTCGCACCTCCGTAGCTCTGTGCTTCCTTGATGAAACAAGACGATTTTTGCTGTGGACATTCCCTCCAACTGCAGCACTCCACATTCCAAATTTGAGCGAAATCGCTTCGCGCGTTCCCGAGATATGCGACTTCAAAAATTGGCTCAGTTTCTTCGTTTTTTTTTTTCTTCTTCTTATTTTTCTTTTTCTTGTCGCACACTTACAAAAACTGCTATAAAACTCGAACGCCATATCCGATTGCCTTCAAATTTGGCACACAGAAGGGGGATATAAAGGCGCATCTCGGTACCAACTTTGGCTGGAATACGATAAATAGGCAAAGAGTTATGAGCGAATATTCACGAAAAATAACACCAATATGTTGTCACGCCTACAGGGTAAACCGCGTATGGGAAGAAGCTGAAACTCGGTGGGTGAATAGGTTAACTATTGAACCTCAAACCTTTTGTCGTTTGAAAGAAATCGAGCTAAAAACCAGGAAGATACAACGAAAAAACCAACAGTGTGTAACAATTACGAAATCGAGATCAGCTAATAAAAAAACGACTGCTTGCCACGCCTACCAGATAAACCGCTTAGGGTAATGCTTTGAAAATCGTTGTACAGATGGAGTAATCATCTTAGAAAGGCTCATCAATGGTGTAGAAGAATCAGACTTAAAGCCACGGAGTTATAACGCGAAATCCAACTTGGTGCGGCAAGTGCGAGATCGAGATACTCTAATAGAGCAGTCATCCTAATAGAGCAGTCACACTGAAGAGAATTCAAGAGATCAGCTAGAAATAAGAAACCTGTATAGAGATCAGCTACACACAAGTCACCCTGTAGAGAGATCAGCTAGAAGAAGTTACCTTGTAGGGAGTTCATGCAACTATGGAAAGAGATAGTTCAGCTAGAAAAAATCACCTTGTAGAGTTCAGCTACAAAGAAACCACCATGTAGAGAGTTCAGCTACAAACAAATCGCCCTGTGGAGAGATCAATAGAAGAAGTTACCTTGTAGAGAGTTCGGCTTCAAACAAATCACACTGTAGAAAGATCAGCTAGAAGAGGTCACCTTGTAGAGAGTTCAGCTACAAAGAAACCATCATGTAGAGAGTTCAGCTACAAACAAATCTCCCTGTAGAGAGATTAGCTAGAAGAAGTTACCTTGTAGAGAGTTCAGCTACAAAGAAACCATCATGTAGAGAGTTCAGCTACAAAGAAACCATCATGTAGAGAGTTCAGCTACAAAGAAACCATCATGTAGAGAGTTCAGCTACAAACAAATCTCCCAGTAGAGAGATCAGCTAGAAGAAGTTACCTTGTAGAGAGTTCAGCTTCAAACAAATCACACTGTAGAAAGATCAGCTAGAAGAGGTCACCTTGTAGAGAGTTCAGCTACAAAGAAACCATTTTGTAAAGAGCTCAGCTGCAAACAAATCACCTGTACAGAATTCAGCTACGAACAAATCACCCTGTAGAGAGATCAGCTAGAAGAAGTTACCTTGTAGATAGTTCAGCTACAAACAAATCTCCCTGTAGAGAGATCAGCTAGAAGAAATTACCTTGTAGAGAGTTCAGCTACAAAGAAACCATTCTGTAAAGAGCTCAGCTGCAAACAAATCACCTGTACAGAATTCAGCTACAAACAAATCACCCTGTAGAGAGATCAGCTAGAAGATATTACCTTGTAGATAGTTCAGCTACAAACAAATCACCCTGTAGAAAGGTCAGTTAGAAGAAGTTACCTTTTAGAGAGTTCAGCTACAAAGAAACCATTTTGTAAAGAGCTCAGCTGCAAACAAATCACCTGTACAGAATTCAGCTACAAACAAATCACCCTGTAGAGGGATCAGCTAGAAGAAATTACCTTGTAGATAGTTCAGCTACAAACAAATCACCCTGTAGAAAGATCAGTTAGAGGAAGTTACTTTGTAGAGAGTTCAGCTACAAAGAAACCATTTTGTAAAGAGCTCAGCTGCAAACACATCACCTGTACAGAATTCAGCTACGAACAAATCACCCTGTAGAGAGATCAGCTAGAAGAAGTTACCTTGTAGATAGTTCAGCTACAAACAAATCTCCCTGTAGAGAGATCAGCTAGAAGAAATTGCCTTGTAGAGAGTTCAGCTACAAAGAAACCATCATGTGGAGAGTTCAGCTGCAAAGAAATCACCACTGCCCAAATTTCAAGGCAATAGCTCTTTCCAATCTGAAGTTATCAATTGTCAAAGTTGGCAAATTGGATGTGTGTGGAAGGCCCCATTTTGCAAATCCGGTCACATATGTATTATATATATAATTTGTACATTTACTGATAAAATATTTAAAGTATATCTACTTCATCTTTACTTCTTCCTGTAGTAAAGAAAAAAAACATAGGTTAAAAAAGTCCCAAAGCTGGCCATAGGCCGGCTTTGGGGTATACAAATACAAAAAGAAATGAAATCTAATCCAAAACAGCCAAGCTGTAAAAAAAGTGTGCGGCCCTCAGAAAGGCTATGGTGAAAAAAGATGTGAAATCCAAGGTGGCGGCCAAGAAATGGCTGTGATGGTAGGTTAATGGTAAAAATTTTAATAACGACAATTCAGGTGAATTTTTGTGCCGCTTAAAATTTACCTGAATTGTCATTATTAAAATTTTTACCATTAACCTACCATCACAGCCATTTCTTGGCCGCCACCTTGGATTTCACATCTTTTTTCACCATAGCCTTTCTGAGGGCCGCACACTTTTTTTACAGCTTGGCTGTTTTGGATTAGATAATATATATATATATATACTATGGCTAACACTAAACTAGTTCTAAAACAGTACTCATTACATGACCTAGAACTACTGACTACAGAAGTCTTACTTATTGCAAGTAATTATATTCATAATTCCATGTATCTTATTGGCTGTTATGATGCAAGCCTAATAACCAATGACATACAACAAAGGTCTGTTACGTAAAATACTGTCAGATAATTAGTTCTTATTACATGCTGAACATGACTGTGATCAGGCTCTCCACTATAAAGCCTGTAAATTTAGTCTCATCATAGTTTGAATTAAAGCCTAAAAATGAGTTCGCATGCTTTTTTGAAAACTTCAAAGTCTTGTTCATCAGTACCAAGTCACCAGTGATGACAGTGAGAGTGACCCCTTAATGATAGAAAACCTCATTTTGCCCCCTCTCGGTTTAGTTTCTAGAAAAATCACTGCTTTCCCATGAATGAACAACTGTTTGATATATACTGCAGGTTTTCAAAGTGGGCAAGGATACACGCAGATATAGCATGTTGTGTTCAACAATTTTTGAGCAGTGAAATTGATTATAGAAATGGTGAGAGAAATAAACAAACTAGCTAAATTTTCAAAATTTCCTGCAGGATACTCCCAGATTTCTCATGCGTCTGCATTTTGCACACATACACCATACAGTGACTCTTTGTAGATCGTCCACCACACAGATAGCTTTCAATTCTTTACCTCTGCAATGCCACATGTGACCCAGTCTGGGAAAAACGGTCTTATAGCCTATTTAAAACTGCTGGTTTTAAGTATCCAGTGTGTTGCAGCTTGCCAATGGTTGAAGCTATGTGTACCAAATTTTCACATGTTTTACACCAATTCTTTACCATCAAGAACATCCACAGTAGAAGTAGCCAACACTTAAGTTTCCTGCCATTTTAGATAGTTTTTAACACCATGTTGACTGTGCCAGCTGAGGTCCAAAAATTAAAGAGGAAGGCCTAGGGACGAATTAGGCCAAGTTATGGACCATTCGGTTATCAAAACTGGCTAAAACAAAAGGACATTTACAGCATAGGTCTTTATTCAACAACACAGAGCTGTACAGCCACATACAGACATCTCCAGGCTGGCCAGAGCTCCATTAGAGCCCCAGACCACTCGTATGGATCATCACTGTGCTTGGGAAAAGCAGCCAGCTAAAAGCAGACCACTCAAGTCTAGATTGTGAAATCTGATAGTTTATTCATGTAGCTTTGTGTTCTTGATGAAAACTCAAAGCTGCTGTCATTGGCGATAAGACCAGTCTTTCCAGACCCAGTCACATCAGGGTAAACTTTGGTCTAAAGTCATATTTGGCAAAACAGACTTTGCATTCAAAATAATAATTTGCAGTGCTGATGTGAGTTATGCACCTATCAATATTATCCCCTACCTATACTCTTCCTCGGCACAGTGAGGGAAATGGTGGGGATTAGACATAAAAAAAATCTAATTCTCCACCCATGGGACATGACTAGTGGTCAAATCCCCACATAGCATGGCTATACACACTTTAAGAAACAGGTTAGTTCTTATGTACCTTGTAAGTTGTTAAACAAATGCCAAAAATTTCAAAAGATCTTTTGGATCAAATCGGACCAAAATTCCCAACTAATTCCCTAGTAATCCCAGGAGGGGGTTAGTGGGCTTAATTATTTATTGGTACATTAGCAATTTGCCAAAAGGTTAATATGGCAGGCTCCTGCTGGAGAGCATTTCCTTCAATAGTGAGTAATGAAAAAACCTCACTCTCACCCGCCCAAATGAGACACAATATAGTAGCTAATCATAAGTAATAACTAGATGCCACGCCCAAAATTCACACCCTATATGTACCACTGATGCAAGTGATCACAAACTTACTAGTGTTCTGAATCCTGATATTTACTACCTTGTCGTAAAACTTAACATCCATTAGATGATCTGGAATATTAATATATAAAGAGGGAAAAGTGTTGGAGAGGTCATATCGTTTCACAGCCGGGTAATATCCAGCTATTTTCATCAAGAAGTGCACCTTCATCACGTCAAAGTCCCCAACTATCATTTCTTTCATCCTTATTCTAACAACATCAGCCATCTTGAGGAGTGACGAAGCAATCGGCAGCGAGATTGGCAGGTTATGAGCAGCTCTGGGCTACGAGGTACCAGATCGCAAACGCTATAAGCGCCCGCGCTTACGTTTTGGCCGGAAATTACAACAATAAAAAAATTATTATAATAATGCGGCGCACGGCTGGAATGTAACGATAATTCATCAGGAGTCCGAGTCAGGGGCGGCGGAGAAGGCAAGAAAATTGTGTGTGTGTGGGGGGGGGGGGGGGGGGGGGGGGGCTTAGCCCCTCTAAAATTATCTGTAGCTGTGAAGCTTAATACTGAACATCATTCGAGATACTCAAATAGAGCAGTCAAGATCGAGATACTCTAATAGAGCAGTCACAGTATTTTTTGAGGAGCAGTGTAGCAAGCAAGCTACGTATGTAGTTATAAATAAGGAGATATAGTCTAGTTGGTAGAGGGCAACTATTTCCAGCAGCTAGGTAATGACTTTTTTTTTTGGTCTTACAACTAGGCCTTGGCATCACCAAACTAGACCCCCAGTCCCCCCCTCCAATATAGGTGTCTCCGCCGCCTCTGGTCCGAGTAGAGCTGTCGTTGTGTAGTGAAAAGTAATTAATAGAGCATTCACAGATTAAAATGTTCAAGAAATGTTGTTAATCTAGGAGCATAATGCAAGCAAGCACAATAATGGCTGGAACACTGAAGAGCATAACAGGTAAAAATTTTGGGAAAAGTATTTTGGGCAAAATTTCTACTATCAAGTCAGTCATGGGACCTACTGCAACTACTGTCTTTCAGAAACTTGCCTCTATGTTAGCTGAGAAGTGGAACATGAATTATAGTCGTTGTTCAGACAGCTATTCTGCATGAGTTTGATGTTGGTTGTGTTTTTCTTTGATAAGGTCTGCTGTGATGTGCTTGCAGGGTCATCGACTAGTCATCCAATACTATCTATGGTTGATCTGGCCTATCATGAGTTCTGAGGGTCGCCTTGAGCCTGGCACCCTTGATTGAATTGTTTCAGTAGTTGGTACCCTCCAGCTGTCCAGTACTTGACAGACAGTGCTGGGGGTGGTTGGCAAGGGAAGCCCATCTAACCTGGCCGGGTGAAAAATTTAAATTAAATTTTATTATTTGTAAATCAAGGTCAGCTAGTCGTCATGTATAGTACTGCATAGCCAGACCATAGACAAAATCTATGGCCAGACCTTTTCACACAGCCGCTTAGTATATATGAACTTAATAACTGTGGTTAAAATATAGGTAATGAGTAAATAGATTAGATACTCATCAACACATATTAACATGTTCGAACATGTTGGTTACCCTTGCAGAGACGAAGTCAGAAGATCAATGGCAAAGTGAGAAGCTAATTTGCTCGAAAGTGGATGTTAACATTGCAATATGCATTATGCACTTAAAAATAGGTCATGAACATGAAGAAAGATATAGGAAGAAAAGTTATGTAGTCTGAAAAGTGCTCACATTTTGTTCTTCAGTTAGTGAACAAAATGGCAGATTTCAGTTTTTAAAAAAAGTACTTTTATCAAGTCCTTTTGACTTCATCTTTGCTAGCGGACCTAACATTCTTCCAAATTAACTTCTAAGGCTTATTTTGAAGTTGAAAGAGATTTCTAAGTGTTCTAATATGATTTTGAAAAAAAAAACGGGTAACCTCTATTATGAACTGCTACTGTGGTTCATGATAGTGAATGCTTGGTATCAGGGAATTTTTGGATTGCATTTTAATTATATTAAGTCTGGCCACATGTTAATTTTCTTCTTCACATAATGATGTCATGACTCAATACCACTGCTGAAAGGCTAGGCTTGATGCATACTGTACAAAGCTAAATGCCATATTTTAATCTCAATTCAAAAAATCAATGCAACAACCATTAAACTCCATACACTTGGAAATGATATAAAAATATTGTGGCACTGCTGATGATCAAGTACAGCTAATGTTGAAGGTGTGATGTTTAATCAAATAAATACGGTATGTATGGGATGCTGATTTTAATCATGATAGGACCAAATCACTTTGAGCTGGCATTGACTGACAGTTTGAAGAGTTGGTTCCCTTTAACATAATGAGTAATTATAACAAATAATTCACCATTGGCATGATGTAAATATGAGCTATATAATCCAGTTGACCTGTATTGGTAGTTTATAGCTACAGACTGACACATGTTAATATTGGAACTGTTTACAGAAATGGTAGAATTTGCTTCTTCCCATTATTGTCACACTTGCTCAATACATGTACAGTGCATTAATGGAGTTTAAAAGTTAGCTAAATATTTTACCAATATGAAAACTTGAACTTTTCAGTAAAGTTTAAATATTTTCTGTTCGGTGATACTTTATCCTCAATGAAATCTCTGTCATCTTCAGGTAATTCTGATGCCTTCTTGCTTGTCTTCCACTCATCCCAGATATTACCATAGTTACTAGCAATCAGTAACAATATCCATTTCTTTAGCTTCTTTCCTCCACAATTATTGCAGAAGGAAATTAGATCTACAGTACATGATGGTGAAATCTAGTAATACTAACTGTCAACATATGACTAACTAGTTGAACTTTCACTAGTTTTTGTTAACTATTTCACCTTGATGGAGAGCTCAAAGCAAACAGCAATCAATTTTACTCCATCAACAACACCACTAACTGTTCTTTTATTACTATACAAACATGACAGCACAGCCTCAGTGATCACTGATGGAATATCATTGTTCACATAACGGTGCACCTTCCCTGACTCACTACAGGATCACCATACTAATACCTACTCAATGACACTTATTACTAACCTCTCCATACTTGCTGAAGTGAAGAATGTTGACTGTTTGATTGCATCTGTTAACTTACTAGCTACACTTGAGGTGGAGCCATTCACTGATTCATAGTTGTTGTTGAAATGTGTTGTAAACAGTTTACACTGTGAGAACAAGACAATTACATGGGTACAATATACTATCTGGTTATGATGTATGATGACATCAGAGAATAATTCATTATTCCAAAGTGTAGTGAATGAGAATGAGTGTGTACCCTGATGTCTCAATGGTTGTGTTACTGGTAACAGTTTATCAGTATTATCTGGTACTGGAGGTTTAACTGGACTACTCTTCTTTCCTCTGCTAAATAGTCCACCAAGAAAAGTAGAGCATCTGTATAAAAAACAACATCATTATGCTTAACAGGCAAATTAGTATCATGTTCAGCTTTAGTTTCTTCTTCACCCAGGTGTATATACACTGTAGCTAGTTAATATACATAGGTTTTTTATTGGTTCACATTTATAACGTACAAATTAAATGAGGTGAGTAGCTAGTGGTGTGTACCATAGTGGTAAAACTCTACCTGACGCAAAGGAAGTCCAAGGTTTGATCCTCCTGGCAAAATGTCACGCTTTTTTTGCTTAGGACCTTTTTCTCTTAAGTTTAATTTATGATCTCGTGACTGCCGTGACTGCCATACGAATAGCAACGGCTATAAACTAAATGTTTATACACATATATGAACAGAACAGTGTTTGTTGTCCAGACCAAATTCATTACAAAACATTGTAATGAATACAGGGCCGCCCACAGGGGGGGGGAGCAACTGGAGCATTTTGCCCTGGGACCCAGCCTGAAAGAGGCCCCAGGAGGCCCCACGAAGGGCCCCTTGTTTAAAAGATCGATATACTCTAATAGAGCAGTCAGATCTAATACTATAATAGAGCAGTCACAGTATTCTTCAGAGGAGCAGTGTAGCAAGGTTATAGATAAAGAGATATGGTTGGTGAGGGATAGGTCATGACCTTTTTTTTTGTTTTTGTTTTTGGTCTTCAACTTACAACTTGGGTGAAATTGTGATTCAGAGTGGAAACCTCCTTGCCTCTGGGGCCCTACTTTAATTCTTTGCCCTGGGCCCCTTAATTTTTCTGGGCGGCCCTGAATAAATATACATAGATAAGTTGTTAACTACGGCTTCACTTTACTGAATAGTCGTAATTGTTACACCTAACATCAGATCAGATATGCTAAGAGAAAATACTGAATGACACATTGTAACTAACTTGTATAATTTCCTTGGTATCCATTCTTATTTAACACAACAGTCACTCCCAATAGTGTTGCCCCATACACCTCATAGTGTTTGTACAAGTCACAATCATATAATAGGCATAAGCTCCTAACACAACAACAACTACAATAATATACACTTTCAAATTATCTTACCAATCTTCTTTGCAGCTTCTTTCCCTTCTTCTTCACTAACACATCTGTTTGAAGGTGGCTGGTCAATACCAAAGTGTGGACTATAGCAGTGTGACACACCCACTAATATTATTGGCACATCAGGACAATAATGGAATACTTCCGGTCCCCACAATTGTACACAATTTTGAAATGTCTCCTTAGACTCAACACAAAACAATATTAACAGAAAGTCAGTGTCTGGATAGGACAATGGATACATTCGTCCAAAATCTTTATCCATTCCACTTAGGAAGATAAATAAAGAGATAATCTTTTTATGTTACCACGTTGCATTGGCTTTATACTAATATCACAACCTCCCAAATAAAACACTTTCAATAACAGTTTTTGATACTTAAGAGTTTATCTACACCCAATCCCAGTCACTAACAGAATAACATAAGACTGGTTCTCTTTTATGACTGGATTCATTTATAAATTCTTGGTGCAATTGTGTATAAGTTGCAATTGATTTAGAGTGGTGAATTCTTGCACTTAATTTTTTAGTACGTAGAAGTATGAGCATTTACAAGTTTCTGTAAATTCTGCAAGAAGAAAGACCACCTTTCATCTAAGCTTTGGGGTGATACTGTAATGCTGTCTTTTCTGATAACTATTTGGGCCAGAGTTTAAGATAGATTCTTTTAGATACAATATGTAAAATTAATTGCAGGAAAAATTAAGTTAGGTCTATTTGTTGGTAATGCTACACAAATAACAAATTTAAAAACAGATAATTTCAAATCACTGAATAATTGATTTGCAGTGACTACTCTTAGAGTAGCCATACTAGCTCAATGTTGGCCATTATTATCGCTGACGTTTTATTATTGTACATGTATTATCCTGACCTGAATGAATGGTCCAACTCACAAAAACCATACATGCATGCATATCTAATATTGTATGCTATTAGTAAGGGCAGAAGCCTGTAACATACAAAAATAGGATCAATTTATAAGCATGTGACACCCAATACTATTAGCTACTAGCTAGCATATATGTATTCCTAATTGTGCATAACATTTTTTGTTGAGTGAAATTAATGCATACCACAAAATACCACGGCATTTATTACCTCAATTCAATAAAATCAATGCAGACAAACTCAACCTCTACTTGATATTTGAAAACAATGTTTAAGCTCACAATTGTAAATTAATTATTGTGGCACCACTTAACGGGCAAATAATATTAAAAGTGTGGCATTTAACCAAGTAAATACCCCAGTATGGGATGTATGGGATGTTGATCTTTAATCACAACAGAACCAAATCCCTTTGAGCTGGCATCAACTGACAGTTTGAAATGTTGGTTCCTTTAGCATAATAGAAGTTAGTACCTTCTCTTACTACAAAATTAAGATCGTAACTACCTCAGACGAAGAGATATAGGAAGAGAATCGAATAAACTATCAAGTAATTACAACATAAATAGTTAAATATTGCTTATGTGCACAATGCAAAATATGAGCTATATAATCCAATTGGGAGTAACTAGCTACAGATGCACACTGTACGATACACGTATTAATAAGTTTGAATTAATAACAGAAATGGTAAGATCTGCTTATTCACACTTGCTCAATGCATATATGTGACCCAGTCTGCGAAAAGGGGTCTTATAGCCTTTTCAATTGCATGTACTTGGCTACCTGTAACTTGACTTGTGAATGTGGTATCGCCCTGAAATTTGGTCTTCTTATACCCCTAACATATAGCACTAAGGCTTGTTGAAAAATGAAGGTGATAGAGGTTGAAAACGTGAGGAGTTATACTTAACAATTTGGAAAGGCTAAAAGACCCCTTTTAGCAGACCGGGTCACATATAATGAACATTAAAATGGAGTTTAAAATATACATATCTACCAATATAGAGACTTGAACTTTTCCGTAAAGTTTAAATATTCTCTATTCGGTGATACTTTATCCTCAATGAAATCTCTATCATCTTCAGGTAGTTCTGATACCTTCTTGCTTGTCTTCCACTCATCCCAAATGTCACCATAGTTACTAGCAATCAGTAACAATATCCATTTATTTAGCTCTTTTCCTCCACAATTATTGCAGAAGGAAACCAGATCTGCAATATGATGGAATCTAGTAAACCAACTATGAACCAATGAATAAACTATTGTTACGCATGTTACTCTAGGGTACCACCAATCTAATGTTACTTAGTAACTAAAGATACTATGGACAACTTGAGTTATCCGTAGTACCTGTTTTCACAGTAAATCACATCCATGTAAAGACAGCTAATTTGTAAAAGAAGGGTGGGGGCCTTCAAAAGCCTAGGTGAAAAAAGGTTGTGAAATCAAAGGTGGTGACCAAAAAGTGGCTGCAATGATGTTAATGCCAATCAGTTTGTATTGCAGCCATTTCTTGACCCCTACCTTGTTTGGGACAACCCTAGTATATACCCTGGGAATAATCAGCTGGAGCTTCCTGCCCAGTATTATAATACAAATACCGTAAAGTCGGGTTGTTAAGCGCATGTGCTTATAATTTCTTTTCATGGGCCACACCCAAATCTTTGTGATTCCTGCTATACAGTACTGCCATACTGTATAATCTAGTCATACTGTATAATCTAGTTCATGGTGATATTTTCGAGAGAAAACTTTTTGTAAAAATTATTAGGCACATGTGCCTAAATAATGTAACACGGAATCACTATGTTGTAATAGAGTATAGTTAATAGTTTGTGCTGGTTCCCACGCCAGTATGTAAGGATATTTGATTCCATTTCTGGGTGAAATCCTTCATGATGAACGAGATTATCACTATCCAGATGGCTGATTTGCTGTATACATAGCGAAGAGAAACCTCAAAGGTGGTGTAAGCTCTTGAGGAGACATTATTTTTTCAGTACTTTCAGCTTTTCTTGCCGTTTCTTACTTTATCATCGCATTTTCCATCACCAGCGTGTGCGCTTATCATCCATGATTAATTACAAGAAATGTGTATGAGCTAAACAAACAATATGCGCTTAATAGATACATGCGCTTAACAACCCGACTCTAAGGTAATAATAGTACTGTGACGGGATTGAATACATTGAAAACTAAGTTACCCAAACATACTAAACATGTCATGATACTAACCAACTAGCTCATCCAAAAGTTGTTCAAGTAGTGAGTCAAGTTTTAACTGTTGTGAGGCTATAGGTATCTCTGTGGTAGAGGTATTAATTTTGGCGATGATCCTTTCTGATAACTGCACCTCACTGGCAGTTACTAGTTCTGTTAGACAATATTGATCAGCAAGTCGTATCACCTCCAACATTTCAGTGTCTGATAACTTTGCTGTTCCTCTTGATGCACTCAACCCTACCCTGGGATTGAAGTCACACCTGCCAGTGTACAGCCATTCTAACAGACAACAGAAAGACATCAGGCTGCAATCTTGTATCACCACCTGTGTGAAGTATTAATAGTATATGAGTGATGATTATGTGTGTCTTGTACCTCCTTCTGATGACTCTCAGAAAAACCACCTGATAACATTGCTGATAATACCTCACAGTGACAGCACACAATGGCACGATGACCACACAACTTCTCTCCTTCCACTAAAAATCTCACATCACAAAATTCCCCAGATGAGAGGAAACACTGAAGGTTATCAGTGTTCAATGGTAATTCCAAATCCCACTTATTCTCTGTTAATTGTTTCACCTTGACGGAGAGCTCAGCGCAAACAGCAGTTAATTTTACTCCATCAACAACACCACTAATTGTTCTTTTATTACTATACAAACATGACAACACAGCCTCAGTGATCATTGATGGAATATCATTGTTCACATAAAGGTGCACCTTCCCTGACTCGCTACAGGATCACCATAATAATACCTACTCAATGACACATCAAGACACACGGTAGTGTGTCGTGCGGCCCAATAAGCCGGCACGTAACACCCGTGAGTATATTGACAGGAAGAAAGAAAACGCAATTTTCGCACCTCCGTAGCTCTGTGCTTCCTTGATGAAACAAGATGATTTTTGCTGTGGACATGCGCTCCAACTGCAGCACTCCACATTCAAAATTTGAGCGAAATCGCTTCACGCATTCCCGAGATAAGCGACTTCAAAAATTGGCTCAGTTTCTTCGTTTTTTTTCTTCTTTTTCTTGTCGCACACTTACAAAAACTGCTATAAAACGCAAACGCCACACCCGATTGCCTTGAAATTTGGCACACAGAAGGGGGATATAAAGGCGCATCTCGGTACCAACTTTGGCTGGAATACGATAAACAGGCAAAGAGTTATGAGCGATTATTCACAAAAAATAACACCAATATGTTGACACGCCTACAGGGTAAACCGCGTATGGGAAGAAGCTGAAACTCGGTGGGTGAATAGGTTAACTATTGAACCTCAAACCTTTTGTGATTTGAAAGAAATCAAGCTAAAAAACAGGAAGATACAACGAAAAAACCAACAGTCTGTAACAATTACGCAATCGAGATTAGCTAATATAAAAAAAACGACTGCTTGCCACACCTACCAGATAAACCACTTGGGGTAATGCTTTGAAAATTGATGTACAGATGGAGTAATCATCTTAGAAAGGCTCATCGATGGTGTAGAAGAATCAGACTTAAAGCCACGGAGTTATAACACGAAATCCAACTTAATGCAGCAAGTGCGAGATCGAGATACTCTAATAGAGCAGTCATCCTAATAGAGCAGTCACCCTGAAGAGAATTCAAGAGATCAGCTAGAAAGAAGAAACCTGTATAGAGATCAGCTACACACAAGTCACCCTGTATAGAGATCAGCTAGAAGAAGTTACTTTGTAGGGAGTTCATGCAACTATGAAAAGAGATAGTTTAGCTAGAAGAAATCACCTTGTAGAGTTCAGCTACAAACAAATCGCCCTGTGGAGAGATCAATAGAAGAAGTTACCTTGTAGAGAGTTCAGCTACAAAGAAACCATCATGTAGAGAGTTCAGCTACAAACAAATCTCCCTGTAGAGAGATTAGCTAGAAGAAGTTACCTTGCAGAGAGTTCAGCTACAAAGAAACCATCATGTAGAGAGTACAGCTACAAACAAATCTCCCTGTAGAGAGATCAGCTAGAAGAAGTTACCTTGTAGAGAGTTCAGTTACAAAGAAACTACCATGTAGAGAGCTCAGCTACAAACTAGTGACTTTGTAGAGACATCAGCTAGAAGAAGTTACCTTATAGAGAGTTCAGCTACAAAGAAACCATTCTTTAAAGAGCTCAGCTGCAAAAAAATCACCTATTATACAGAATTCAGCTACAAACAAATCACCCTGTAGAAAGATCAGCTAGAAAAAGTTACCTTGTAGAGAGTTCAGTTACAAAGAAACTACCATGTAGAGAATTCAGCTACAAACTAGTGATCCTATAAAGACATCAGCTAGAAGAAGTTACCTTGTAGAGAGTTCAGCTACAAAGAAACCATTATTTAAAGAGCTCAGCTGCAAACAAATCACCTATACAGAATTCAGCTACAAACAAATCACCATGTAGAGAGATCAGCTAGAAGAAGTTATCTTGTAGATAGTTCAACTACAAACAAATCACCCTGTAGAGAGATCAGCTAGAAGAAGTTAACTTGTAGAGAGTTCAGCTACAAAGAAACCATCATTTAGAGAGTTCAGCTTCAAACAAATCACCTGTAGAGAGATCAGCTAGAAGAAGTTACCTTGTAGAGAGTTCAGCTACAAACAAATCACCCTGTAGAAAGATCAGCTAGAAGAAGTCACCTTGTAGAAAGTTCAGTTACAAAGAAACCACCATGTAGAGAGTTCAGCTACAAACTAGTGACCTTGTAGAGACATCAGCTAGAAAAGTTACCTTGTAGTTCAGCTACAAAGAAACTATTCTGTAAAGAGCTCAGCTGCAAACAAATCACCTGTACAGAATTCAGCTACAAACAAATCACCCTGTAGAGAGGTCAGCTAGAAAAAATTACCTTGTAGATAGTTCAGCTACAAAGAAACCACCATGTAGAGAGTTCAGCTGCAAAGAAATCACCCTGTAGAAAATTCTGCCACAAACAAATTGCCCTGTAGAAAGATCAGTTAGAAGAAGTTACCTTTTAGAGAGTTCAGCTACAAAAAAACCATTCTGTAAAGAGCTCAGCTGCAAACAAATCACCTGTACAGAATTCAGCTACAAACAAACCACCCTGTAGAGAGATAAGCTAGAAGAAGTTACCTTGTAGATCATTCAGCTACAAACAAATCACCCTGTAGAGTGATCAGCTAGAAGAAATTACCTTGTAGAGAGTTCAGCTACAAAGAAACCACCATGTAGAGAGTTCAGCTGCAAAGAAATCACCCTGTAGAAAATTCTGCCACAAACAAATTGCCCTGTAGAAAGATCAGTTAGAAGAAGTTACCTTGTAGAGAGTTCAGCTACAAAGAAACCATTCTGTAAAGAGCTCAGCTGCAAACAAATCGCCTGTACAGAATTCAGCTACAAACAAATCACCCTGTAGAGAGATCAGCTAGAAGAAGTTACCTTGTAGATCGTTCAGCTACAAACAATTCACCCTGTAGAGAGAGCATCTAGAAGAAGTCACCTTGTAGAGTGTTCAGTTACAAAGAAACCACCATGGAGATTTCTGTAATCAACATATGTATTCTATATATATTTTGTACATTTACTGATAAAATATTTAAAGTACATCTACTTCATCTTTTCTTCTTCCTGTGGTTAAAAAAAAAAGATAGGTTAAAAAAGTCCCAAAGCTGGCCATAGGCTGGCTTTGGGGTATACAAATACAAAAAGAAATGAAATCTAATCCAAAACAGCCAAGCTGTAAAAAAAGTTTGCGGCCGTCAATAAGGCTATGGTGAAAAAAGATGTGAAATCCAAGGTGGCGGCCAAGAAATGGCTGTGATGGTAGGTTAATGGTAAAAATTTTAATAATGACAATTCAGGTGAATTTTGTGCCAAGACCAAACGGCACAAAAATTCACCTGAATTGTTGTTATTAAAATTTTTACCATTAACCCATCACAGCCATTTCTTGGCCGCCATCTTGGATTTCACACCTTTTTTCACCATAGCCTTTTTGAGGAGGGCCGCACACTTTTTTTACAGCTTGGCTGTTTTGGATTAGATATTACTAACCTCTCCACACTTGCTGAAGTGAAGAATGTTGACTGTTTGATTGCATCTGTTAGCTTACTAGCTACACTTGAGCTTGAGTCATTCACTGATTCATTTTTGTTGTTGAACTGTGTTGTAAACAGTTTACACTGTGAAAACAAGACAATTGCGTGGGCATGATATTCCATCTGGTTATGATGTATGATGACATCAGAGAATAGTTCATTATTCCACAGTGTAGTGAATGAGAAAGAGTGTGTACCCTGATGTCTCATTGGTTGTGTTACTGATAACAGTTTATCAGGATTATCTGGCACTGGAGGTTTAACTGGACTCTTCTTTCCTCTGCTAAATAGTCCACCAAGAAAAGTAGAACGTCTGTATGATAAACAACATCATTATAATCAATAGGAAAATCTAAGTTAGCGTTAGCAGTATAGGCTTTGGTTTCTCCTTTACTCAGGTGTATATAACTAGCTAATACACTTAGATTCACATTTATAAGGTACAAATTATTAAGGGAGGTGGGTAGCTAGTAGTTGTGTAACATAGTGGTAGAACAAAGTGTTACGCCATTTTTTTTCACCCTTTTGTCTAAGTTTTATTTTTGATCTTATGACTGCCGTACGAATAGCAATGGCTATATTCATGCACACATATGACAGAATAGTGTTTGTTCTCCAGACAAAGCTCATTATACACAAAACACTGTAATGACTGGATTAGATAAGTTTCACCTTACTGTAAAGTTGTAACTATTCCTAGCAACAGTTATGCTAAGAGAATATAGTGACACATTGTAACTAACTTGAGTTTTCCTCTCTGCTCCTGGTAGCCATTCTTATTTAACACAGCAGTCACTCCCAATAGTGTTGCCCCATACACCTCATAGTGTTTGTACAAGTCACACTCATAATAGGCATAAGCTCCTAACACAACAATAACTACACTAATATTACACTTTTGAATTATCTTACCAATCTTCTTGGCAACTTCTTTCCCTTCCTCTTCACTAACACATCTGTTTGAAGGTGGCTGGTCAATACCAAAGTGTGGACGATAGCAGTGTGACACACCCACCAATATTATCGGCGCACCAGAACAGAAATGGGATGCCTCTAGTCCCCACAATTGTACACAATTTTGTAAAGTCTCCTTAGACTCAACACAAAACAATATCAGAATAAAGTCAGTGTCTGGATAGGACAATGGACGCATTCGGCCAAAATCTTTATCCATTCCACCTAGGAAGAAATTCACTGTTCACTGCATTAAACAAAGTGATCTTCCTTATGTACCACATTGCAATGGTAGGACCCAAGGAAAATGTGGACAAGGCTTTAAATTACCAAGGCCACAGGTGCATTCAAGTGAAATAGACAAAGAAATATTTAGAGCAACCATAACAGAGTTTTATGGCTAAAAATCTTTATTTCTAACCATACTCCACACATGGCTACTTTAACTAGTACTGACTTATGACGTAGTTAGTCCTGTGCTCCAGAGCAATATATATATATTTTTGTCATAAAAGCCACACAAATTGTGCTGCCATTAGAAACTGACTAATGAATTTAAATCAGTTATATACTTTAAAATGATAACAGACAATGTTGATGGTGAATATCAAGGCACAGGAAGAAAATTAAGCCACAAAATGGAAGTGACAAACTTGACTGCCACGGTTACGGTTAATAGGAAAATAGGTTTTCCTATTAACCGTAAAAACCGGGGTTTTCCTATGACATTGATTTTCTATTATGCCAATGACAACTGCACTGTACCAGAAAGTAAGGTATGTAATTTGGTTTTGGGCCTTCGCTATTTTGTTTAATAGTAGACAACCGCAAGGGTAACCACAGGGTACAAGTTAGTAACCTCAATGCAGGTCTCTGTCTTAGATAACCTCAAAGAAAATTATTCACAAATTTTCTAAAACTATGCAGAATTAAACTGGTTTCTAGCTTGCAATTTAGGCCAAGCAAACTTGATTGTTATAAATAACTTTCCCATCCTTGCCTGCATCACTTTTTATCACACCTTCACTATTGCTACTAACAATCAACACATATGCTTTGATGTTGAGAAGACTTGCCATCACATTACAATACATCTCTTGCTGCTCAACACAATCAGTGTATTAGGTTAAGAAGGCTTTAGTTAATCTTACTAGTAACAAGTTAGGCATAGGACTGGTCCAGCGGCAGCTGGTCCAGTGATCATTTTTCAGCTCCTTGAATTTTACCTCGACATACTCTAATAGACTAGTCAACTATAAGTTTAATAGTATGCCCCTTTATAGATCTCCACCACAATCAGAGCTGGACCAAGCTTCCTACACCTCTGCAATACCACTAAACTTTGGTGAATAGCTACGTAACTAAAATCGCATTTGGCAAAATAAATTTTGGAAACTTGATATTTTTCAGCGATTGGTGGGTTATTAAGACCACGTAAACTTAATTAATTATTTCTCATCCCTGCCCAAATCCCATTTTACTCCACTGTCTCTAATTTCATTATTGCTGCTATCAATCATGCGCACATATATTTTGATGCTAAGAAGGCTGGTTATCATCATTTTACAGCATAGCAAATGTCACTTGCACCTCAGAAGCAGTGGTAAAACATAAGTACTAGCTTTTAAAGCTTGATTTGGAGTGTTTTCTTTATAATGAAAAATGATCACCCGCCCACATGGAAATCCGAACTTTTGTGGATGAGTAACAAGCAATCAAGTTTGCCTGGCTTATCATAGTGATTTGCCCTCAAAGTTTAATTTTCCTTTATCACAGTAAGCTGCTGCTGGAGGTAAATTGGAGCATTTTCTTCAATGAAAATTACTTCTCAGCCAAGTTAGTAATCAAGGCCTACAATACACCTATCATTGTCATGCCCCACCAGGTAGGGCAATACAGGGGATTTGACAAAGTCTAGTGTCAGTTTACCAGTACTGGGGCCAAGAAGCTTGTCAAAGCCCCACTATGTCCCCACATCAAAAGAGGGTTTTCTATAGGGGATTTGATTTACCTAGTAAAATAAGAATAAGTTTTGGTTCAGCCAACTGCCACTATTATTATTATTAGTAATAATAATTAGCAAAGCCCTGTAAGGGTATCGGTAACACGCTAACGTACAAATATACAGTATAAATTTAATAGTAAAGTAGATAGGGATTCTTTAAATTGTTCACTGTCAAAAGCCACAAGATGTAGATGTCAAATAGATATATTAGGACCCCGGGGGTGGGGGTGGGGCTTGAAATTGATAGGTGCATAATTGCCACGCCCCGCGAAGTGAGAACCTCGGTCAGAACAAACACATCACTGATGTGGTCACAAACTTACTAGTGTGCCAGATGTCGACATTTACTATCTTGTCGTAAAACTTAACATCCATTTGATAGCTTAGATGATCTGGCATAGAAGAGCATAAAAAGGCAGCCGGCAATGTGTTGGGGCGAGGTACATCATGTGGTTTCACAGTTGGGTCATAACCAGCTGTTTGCATCAAGAACTGCACCTTCAACACGTCAAAATCCCCAACTATCATTTCCTTCATCTTTATTGTATCAACGCCTGTCATCTTCAGTAGGTTATCTACGCAATCTAGACGATCGCGAACCCTCAATTCTTATTATAAGTGTCCGCGCTTGGATTTGGAAACGAAAAATTGCGCGTTAAATGAAAACTAGCTCCGCCCACGTCTGGTACCCAAACCCACACCATACACATTCCTATGGGATGATTGGTAGCTCCCAAGCAGTGTTACCAGTTCCGTGAGTCCCTTAATAAATGATGCTTCGGAGCTATCTAGTCTATCTGTAACAACTTTGGACTGCAGGCTGTAGGAGTAGGACCAGGCGTCCTACAGACCTTCAGCACTTGTGCTGTAAAGCCTTAATAACAAAAAAAATTAAGGAAGTGGTTACTGAACCGAAAAGTTTTTATTTTCTCGTAGTTGCCCCAATCATTCGACTTTATGGGATGTGAAAAGTAGTATTAGCATTAGAGTTAGAGTCGGGTTCAGTTTTGGTTTCTTCTTCACCTTTAGGTTACGCTTCTTGAGTAACATTTATAAGGTAGAAAAGTAGGTGAGGTCGGTAGCTAGCAACTTTAGCACAGTGGTTAGTGCACTTGCCTACAGCTCCAGTAGTCCAGGGTTCAAGCTCCGGTGGAGTTTTGTGTTTTTTTTTGTCTGTTTAGCTGAACCTTTTTTCTCTAAGTGCTCAATAGTGAGTACGGTTTATTGAACCAACTTTCAGTTCAGTATCCACTGCCATCTTTTATTAATTGGCCATCTTTAGCTCACTCAGACATCAACTTAAATCTATCACGATGTTTAAGTATCATTTAATAGATATACCACCATACTTAGCTATACCAGTTCCATTCAGCTATATACTGTTTTTTTACAAGGTCACTCAATGAGCTCGAGGCTACTACAGAATAGATTCATATCTTCACACAGTCTTCATTTCATTTCATTATATGGGCAGACAGCATTTAGTGCTGGTGGGCTCAAAAAAGAAAAGAAAATAAATAAATAAATGAAGAAGAAGAAAGAAATAAAGAAAAAGGCAATGCAAATAGCTATACACAATTATGAGATAGTCACATGAGCAATCATCAGGGTCCTGATAACTCAGTTGTTGCAAATGTGAGCTAGGTGCCTATCAATTATGAATACTTGTTAAGTCACCTGCTCAAGTTTAGAACAATTTAAAGCAAAGCTAACTGATATTTACAATTATTAATTATATAATTTGTTGATTAATCATACCATTACCTGTGCTTGTACTAAGAGGTTTTGCATAGTAATCAATGATAATAACTACCTACATGGTCTATTGTAGCAGTAACAATCAGAAGTGTAAGATTTCCTTTGTCCCAGCCACATGATGTAATCATATCTAGAACTTGTGATGGCTGATGGTTCCATTGTACATTAAAACCTATTATTAATGTTATTGTTGTTAATTGCCAAGGGCAAATTGCATTACAATCTCATAATTCCCAAAGTTGTAATACTATAATCTATAGGGTGATTTTGCTGGCAATTGTATGTCAAAAGTATAATGCAAAAAGCAGAATTAACTCAGTCCTAAAACATACCCCATATTCCCCCAATAACTCCTCACACCAGGGGCAAATTTAGGGGGATTTCCTGGGGTTACGGAAACTCCTTTTGAAATTTTAATTTGTGGGCTTGCAGCAAGAACACCAAACCATCATACTATAGTTTGGCTGCAAAGATGGGAATTTAGGAGAGCTACAGTGCATGAAATAGGGAACTTGAGAATAAAAGTATAAATTTAATAGACATGTTGGTTCGTCTTTACAGATCTATGGTACGTTCTATAGTAGAGTATGGTAATGTAATATGGGGACCCCACTACCTATTAGACCAAAAGAAAGTTGAAACAATTCAGCAAAGAGCAACAAATTAAATTGATAAACAATTTGCGTGATAGTGACTATGGCACAAGACTCACAGAATTAAGGTTGCCTTCACTTAATTATTGTCGTCAGCATGGTGACATGATAGTTCTATATCAGATATTTAATAATTTAGTGGATATCAATGTAAATGATCTTTTCACACAGTCACCAGGAACTACCAGAGGATATCAATTAAAATTTTACAAGTGCCATTCTTCTTGTTTGCTACAAAGTAACTTTTTTTCTCATTGTGTAGTGAATTCTTGGAACAGTTTACAGAAGCATATTATTGCGGCACGTTCATTGAATGACTTCAAGCCAAAGCTGGATATGCATTGGACTAACAATACGTATGTTTTTCTATTATGATTTGGTGTACAGGCTATTTTAGCCTCTTCACCAAAAATAAAAATAAATAAAATAAAAAATCTGTCAGACCAAATCTGGAAACCCTCTTGGAGAAATCCTGGATACGCCCCCTACACACATGCGATACATTACAAACTCATGTACCATGGGCAACACGCGCGTGACTTATATTAGTTACAAATGTTTTGTGGAATTGATATAGGGAGTTCCATTGAATGATTGTTATATCCTTGCATGTACACGTCAACTCTTGATTGCAATATTATTATACATGTAGTGTGATGGAAAACATATCAAATGGAACCATCTACTGCAACTTTACCATCAGAACCGGGGGACAACAGGACTGGTGCTTGTGCCCAAACTTAAATATGAACATGTCCTATTGTTGTCTGAGCTTAAGAGGATGTTGAACACAAGCGTATGACACTGGAGTTGGTAACAGTAAGCTGGCAGTAATCAGAAGGGTTGGCCTATCTCCTTAACTTCCATATGTAGTAAACTGTTAGAACACATCCTCTACCACAGCATAATGGATCACTTGACTGCTTACCAAATACTTTGTGATAAACAGTACGGCTTCAGACCCAATCACTCTTGCGAGACCCAATTACTTAATATTGTAGAAGAAATCCAGCTATCACTGGATCATCACCATGCAGTTGACCTAGTGTTCATCGATTTCCGTAAAGCATTTGATACTGTACCACACCAACGCTTAATGAAGAAACTACACCATTATGGAATTCAAGGTAACATCTATAATTGGATATTCAGCTGGCTAACAAAGAGAACGCAAAGGGTAGTCATCAAGGGTCACAGTTCAACATCTATTCATGTTGATTCAGGAGTTCCACAGGGTACAGTCTTAGGCCCACTAATGTTTTTATTATACATCAATGACATTACTACTAACATCACATCCAGTGTCAGACTATTTGCAGATGACTGTGTACTATACCGTGTCATTCACTCAGAACAAGATCATCATCTTTTACAACAGGACTTAAACTACATCATCCAATGGACTAAGCGATGGCAGATGAGCCTAAATACCAACAAATTTGCTATACTCACCTGTTCTAGATCTACCTCACCACCTGAGTTCCAGTATTACATAGACAATGAAGTACTTACTCGTACAAATCAGCATCTATATCTCGGAGTCCTATTCCACTCATCAATGCCATTCTCTCCACACATTAGCAACATCACTAGTATTGCAATAAAGTCACTAAACTTTGTGAGACGTAACTTAAACAATTGTGATGAATCAGTTAAATCTGCTGCCTACCTGGGACTAATTCGACCAAAACTAGAGTATGCATCCTCAGTCTGGGATCCTCACTTATCTAAAGATATCCAAGCCATTGAGAGGGTAAGGAGAATTGCTGCCAGATGGGTAAAATCTAACTACAACTGGGAAAACAGTGTGACCAGCATGCTTTCAGAGTTGCAATGGCCCGCATTGAACATTAGAAGACAAATTTCAAGGCTCTCTATCTTTTACCAAGGACTACACAATTCAGTTTCACTAGAAATACCTACCTATATTACAGCCACTACCACCACACCCTTCACTAGATTTCAACATTATTTTCACTTCAATATACCTACTGCTAGAACTAATCATTATCATAACAGTTACTTTCTAAAATCCTTTCGTGATTGGAACTTACTACCCATTTCTGCTATCGAAGCTGCTACTCTAGATAATTTTAGTAATCAACTACGCAAGTTATTAATTGTATAACTATATTATCGTAACTTTTCTTTTTTTTCTTTTTTATTGTAATATATGCACTATAACTCACTGATTGATTATAACTAGCAATTATATGTATGTACTGTACGCTGTAACTTATTATTTATGAATAGTAATTGTAATCAACACATGCACTGTTTATTATTAGTAACTGTAACATACACATTGTAGCATACATACTTTAACTTATTGATTGTAACGTGTTCTGTGATTTACATCCTAGGCAAACCAGCTGTGCTGCCTGCCTAGTAATTAATAATAAAGAATAAAGGTTGAGGAGTTTTGGAAAAGTAGGTGATCCTAAGTCTAGCAATTATTGTTCATCTTAATCTACTTTGGAGACTATATACGTAGGTCATTTAACATGTCTGATGTATGTACTATCGTATTGTTAGTTTGATCTGAAATAAATTGTGGCATTATATAGATCTAGTCATCAACAGCAACTTATTGCTTTTATAAGTATTCTTCAATTTTAATTGGCCACAGAGTATCAGTGTTATACAGATTCCTTTTCAGAAATCCAAAAGCTGATTTGCTTTGCCACAAATGTAGCTAGCATGAGGTTCCCAAGATAGTTTATGGTGGAGGCAGATACCAAGATAGTTGTGTTCTGTTACTATATTCATAGGGACATTGGATACAAAAACTGCTTTTATTGTGATGAGTTGCAAATGCAAAATATACATCAATGTGGTAGGATCTGCTTATTCACACATATAATGAATGGAGTTTAAAAATTAAGTAAATATACATATCTACCAATATAAAGACTTAAACTTTTCACTGAAATTTAAATATTCTTTGTTCCATACTTTATCCTCAATGAAATCTCTATCATCTTCAGGTAATTGTGATGCCTTCTTGCTTGTCTTCCACTCATCCCAGATGTCACCATAGTTACTAGCAATCAGTACCAATATCCATTTCTTTAGCTCCTTTCCTCCACAATTATTGCAGAAGGAAACCATATCTACAATATGATGGAATCTAAATACCAGCTATGAATCAATGAATAAACTAGTTGAACTTTTTGGTAAACGACAACCATGCAAAAATAGCTAAGCTATAAATAAGGATGCAGCCCTTTGAAAGCCTGTGTGAAATAAATTGTGAAATCAAAGGTGGTGGCCAAGAAATGGCTGCAATAATGTTAATGCCAATCAGTTTAAATAATGCACCCCTGGTCACTGTTTGGTATTAATGTCATCGCAGCCATCCGCCTTTGATTTCCCAACATTTTTCACCCAGGCTTTTGAAAGCCGCACCCTTTTATATAGCTTAGGTGTTTTGCATGAATTTCATTCCTTTTTGTATTTTAAATGCCAGTCATAAACTGGATTTGAGACTTAATTTCTTCTTATCCACAGGAACAATGATGATGGAAGTTACATTAGTATTGTAATTGTATTTGACCATTTGTTACTTAGTTTTGTAATACCACACTTCTTTATTAAGAGTAAGCCACCAATGTTCCACCACCAGGAAGTTTCGGATGCTTGTACTCAGAAACTGTAAAATGTATTCCTTTGAATTTTGTATCATTGTTAGCGTAGACCCTCACGAACTAGCACGCTTAGTTTTGTATGATTTCTTCAAGGATTGTGTGTTTGGCGAGGCGTTAAGTTTATGTCCGAATCGCATGACCAAAAATACTGATTTTAGGACCATACCTCACAAAGCACAGGAAATGCAAAGATTTAAATGAAATTGTGCATGTAGCTAGGGTAGTCACTCGAGGTCTAGCCCACCAAGTATCATCAACGCTACGCCTCAGATATTATTAAATGTATGAACACACACACTCATTCATTTATTGGCGTATATAGGTACAACTGCTGATGGACGTTATGCACAAATTTAGATGATTTCAACTTTTTGACACCATAAACATCAAAGCAAATCATTTTGATTGTTTAGTATGTTTTATGACAATCTGTAGCTTGACTGCTCCCAAACTATAGTTGCACACGAAGAGTCAGAACTATCACTGTCTCTGTTACGCCTGCTACAAAGCCGCAAGCAAACTAATCTCACATGAAAAATGACACAATATGGTTGAAATGGGATTTCAGTGACTGTTCTATTAGAGTGGTTAAATTGTCCTAACTGCTTTATTAGAGTATCTCAATTTATTCACTCAAATTATAGTTCAGAATATTACTAACAAGTTAAATTGCTGCGAGAACCAAGATTTAAGCAAATAAATTGAGATACTCTAATGAAGCAATCAAGATATATCAACTATTTTAATAGAACAGTCACTTATAGTTGCAGTGTAAATTTCATTTAAAATGTTTCTGTACTGTATCATTCTTCATGTGAGAATATTCCAAATAAAGATTTTACTGAAATGGGGTTTACTTATGGCTTTTTAGCAGGTGTTCTGACTCTGGGTGTATGTATAACTAGTTCACATCTACAGATCATCATAACACGTACTTAAACACTCAAAATGATTTGCTTTGATGTTTATGGTGTCAAACAGCTGAAATCATCTAAATTTGTTCATAAATTCCATCAGCAGTTGTGTTATATATATGCACTAATGAATGACCAAAAATTGATTGGCTTGCATGTACTCATACATTTAGTAATATCTGAGGCATAGCATTGATTTATAAGTTGATAATTGGTGGGCTATACCTTGAGTGACTACCCTAGCTACATGCACAACTGCATTTAAATCTTTGCATTTCCTATGCTTTGTGAGTTGTTGTCCAAAAGTCGGTACATTTGGCCAAAACTGCTTTTGGCGCTTATTTTTTCTTACTGTACCTACAGACACAATGATGATTATGATGATTCTGGAAGACAGAAGATACAATAGTATTGTATTGTAGAACTTATTTGATATATTTTTGTAATACCTTAATAGAGTGCACATTTTCTGAGGACTTCTATTCTTCTGACAGAACATACACAGAATGTTCTAGAATTGGCAGGTCTATGAAATTATGTGAGCTGAATAGCTGCCAACAGAGGTTCAGTGGTTAATGGTTTGGGAGTTAGGTAAGGAGGTCTCTAGTTTGACCTTTGGACAACTTTTTTGACAATGATTTTTGTGCACTTTTGCCACTTGGCGACTGTTCTATTAGACTATTTTGAACACTGTGATTTTAGGTTTTTCCTTGTGACTCACTGAAATTTCTTTTAAACTATTGAGCTTTCAGTGGTTAACCTATAAACAGACCACTATTCTCTTGGGCGGTTACCCTGCAGGCATGACAAAAAAATCACAAAATTAATAGTGTTGCACCGATAATCGGTTCAATAATCGGTATCAGGCCGATATTGGCTACTAGCCGATTAATCGGTTTTGATTAAATCAAGGCCGATGTTAATCTCCACTGCGCTATGTAGTATAATGATGTGGGGGAGGCTAGACATAAGTTATTTGGCATTTTAATTAAGTTATGTGTTAATGGTTTAGCGGTGACTACAAGCCATGCCCATAATAAACTGTCAGGGTTTAGGCCATGCCCAACAATAAACTGAGGTTTTTAGGTTTCTATGTAGTACCAGCCACTTGTCTCAACTGTATAGCAGTAGTAAAATGTACTTAAAATCTGTTTACCATGAGTAACTTTTACTTGTGGTATACATCTAACTTTACATTTTAGCCTAGAATGAGCTGTATATCAATGGTTATGTCACTAATATGAGCCATTTAATAATGATGAGGATGAGTGTTAGTGTTATTAGTGAATATCGGATCGGTTATCAGTATCGGCTAATTCTGTTGCTTAATATCGGTTATCGGAATAATCGGCTAATTTGGATATCGGTGCAACACTAAAAATTAATACTCATTAAATATATGTCAGATTCACACCAGAATTGGTAAGTGGATTCTCCTCTATACAACCTTGTATACCAAATTTCATGGCAATCAAGTTGTACATTTGCGTTTTATACTGGTTTTTATAAAGTGTGCGAGAAGAAGAAAAATTTGACCATCAGAAAAATGAAGAAATTAAGTCTAACTTTGAGGGTTTGTATTTCATAAAGTGATTTTGCTGAAATTTGGAATGTGAGGTGCCAAAGTTGCCAGCGGCTATAATGCAAAAAAAAATCATATACTTTAGAGAAGAGACCAAGGAGCGGCTATAATGAAAAAAATTCTTTCTTCATGTAAATATACCCACAGTGTGGCATGCTGACACATACTACCATGTGCAGTACAGTGTTTACATAACTTCATATTGGAGATGAGACCATGACTATAAGGACCCATAACCAACTATCTACTCGCTCTATCTAATCAGTTGATTAACTGATTAATTGACTTCATGTTTATTTTATATTATTCAATGAATTTTTTTTATATTAACTGTGTTTTCATCTAATTAACCAATGAACATATAATACTAAAACGCGAGCCAACAGAAAATGATTCCTATAGCAAACAAACAATAACCATTCTCCTCTTACACTATTGTGCATTCTACATTATGACAAAAAGTAAGTGATCTTTGAATCAGTACATGTACATCTAAAACTGGCTATTGTGCTAATATGCAGTCACTTCACTTGTTCTAACAAGAAATGTTCTGTTATTTTGCAGGATCATCAAAAATTTAATGAATGCAGTATCAATTAATATCCTATGGAAAGTGAATTCATGGGTTTTGTTCAATAAAAGTGTTATAAAATAAAACCTCAAAGGGGCCACCCAATGAAAACTTTACAATTTACAGTTTGAACACAAATTTTCAATGGGGTTTGTGTCCAGTAGTGGGTGAGATTGAATATACTGAAAAACTCAACTTACTAAATTACCTAGCATGATAACCACTAAAGGTAATGTTACTTACCAACTAGCTCATCCAAAAGTTGTTCAAGTTGTGAGTTAAGTTTTAACTGTTGTGAGGCTGCAGATGTCCCTGTGGTAGAGGTTTTAATTTTGGTGATGATTCTTTCTGATAACTGCACCTCACTGACAGTTACTAGTTCTATTAGACAATATTGATCAGCAAGTCGTATCACCTCCAACATTTCAGTGTCTGATAACTTTGCTGCTCCTCTTGATGCAATCAATCCCACCCTGGGATTGAAGTCACACCTGCCAGTGTACAGCCATTCTAACAGACAACAGAAAGACACCAGGCTGCAGTCTTGTATCACCACCTGTATGGGGTGTTAATAGCATATGAGTGATGGTTATGTGTGTCTTGTACCTCCTTCTGATGACTCTCAGCAAAACCACCTGATAACATTGCTGATAACACCTCACAGTGACAGCACACAATGGAACGATGACCACACAACTTCTCTCCTTCCACTACAAATCTTACATCACTAAATTCCCCAGATGAAAGGAAACACTGAAGGTTATCAGTGTTCAATGGTAATTCTAAATCCCACTGGTTTTCCGTTAATTGTTTCACCTTGATGGAGAGCTCAGAACAAACAGTAGTCAATTTTACTTCATCAACAACACCACTAACTGTTCTTTTATTACTATATAAGCATGACAGCACAGCCTCAGTTATCACCAATGGAATATCATTGTTCACATAAAGGTGCACCTTCCCTGACTCACTACAGGATCACCAACAATACTAATACCTACTCAATGACGCTAATTACTAACCTCTCCATACTTGCTGAAGTGAAGAATGTTGACTGTTTGATTGCATCTGTTAGCTTACTAGCTACACTTGAGGTTGAGTCATTCACTGATTCATTGTTGTTGTTGAAATATGTTGTAAACAGTTTACACTGTGAGAACAAGACAATTGCGTGGGCATGATACTCCATCTGGTTATGATGTATGATGACATCAGAGAATAGTTCATTATTCCACAGTGTGGTGAATGAGAATGAGTGTGTACCCTGATGTCTCATTGGTTGTGTTACTGGTAACAGTTTATCAAGATTATCTGGTACTGGAGGTTTAACTGGACTCTTTTTTCCTCTGCTAAATAGTCCACCAAGAAAAGTAGAACGTCTGTATGATAAACAACATAGTAAACATTATAATAAAGTATAGTGGAGCCTTATAGTTATCTGACCCTGAATCAGGGGCAGATCCAGACTTATGGAAAGGGTACGTCAGAATTAACTGAGGCACTAAATTGTCTCTGATTTGGTAAGGTGAGGTAAAAAAAAAACAAGGTCACAGCCAGCTGACAATAACTACCCACCTCACCAACTACACATTTATCATTGATAAAGTGCATAAACATCCTTAAATAGGTCACTACATACTGCTCTAATACTGTAACTGCTTTATTAGAGTGACTGCTCTATTAGAGTATCTCGATCTTGGTATACTAATAATTCTTTGAGGGAGGGTCAAGAACCCCCCTTGACCCCTCCCCCCTGTATCCTCTTCTGCCCTGAATCCATCACAGCATAAGTTTTATTTATTACTAACTTATGCTATAATATCATGTACACTGAGCCCTCAATAATAATAATAATTCAAGGGGGGGGTGGAATTACACTTGAAATTTAGCCTATTTATAGTATTGCTAAAAATCTTTTCTTTCAAATGTCTGGCATTTTAATTACAGTTTTCACCTATGAGAAAAAGTATATGGTTTGTTACAACCTTTCCTGAACTTGTAATGGAGCCAACAACACATTGTTTGCTCTTTGCACCTTAACTGACAAATTATATACCGTATAGTGGGTTATTTTCGAAACAGAAATTTTCGCACAAGAAGCAAAATCTGAATTTCGAAATATTTTAATTTCGAAGAGTGCATATTTCGAAGTCCAGATGGATGTCAAATAAACAGAAATTCGTGTCACAATTATGAAGAAGCGTGAATGTTTGCCGAAAATTGACTTACTGATGGAATAATGAGTGGAATAATTCCCATTCCTGTGCACTGGAGAGAAAACTGAGGGAGTCTCGGATGGAGTGAATTCACTGGCACGATCACGCTCGATTATAGCTAGCTATCCTACCATAGATTCTAGAGCAGACGGCATCAATTCCCATTCTGGATCACCTTTTTTTACGGTTATTGGTACAGTAACGATACAGTTTACCCATTATCATCAGTAATACTGAGCTAAAACTCGAGGAATACACGAAAGAATCGCCGAAAGTTGGACGGTTGCTTTCACTTGTGGGAATTTATTTTCGAAAAACAACCGGACGTGGGAATTTATTTTCGAAGAGAAGGGCCTCTTTGAAATATCCAAAAATAAAAACCTTTCGAAAATTACCAGCTATACGGTAGTTTCTGTCAAAATTTCCTATCATAATAGGTAACAATGGAACATGTAGGAATTTTGAAAAAGGGTTTCCACTACAGGTAAGTGACTGTTATATTAGAGTAGTTTATATTACCTGAATGCTTTACTCTCCTATCTCAATATTTTCATCAAAATTATTGGTTAGAACGATGTTACAAGTGTTGCTATCATGTGAGAAACCACAACTTAACTATATGATAAAGGTTTAAAATGTGTCCTATTTCATGATAGATTCCAGATTCTGAAAACCTGAAGTTTCATCAACATTTCAAGTAGTGTGCTAAATTCAAAGGAATTCCTGAAACCCCTGGAAACCCCCCTACATGGGTAAGCCCCTGAGTGATAAGAAAGTGGGAGGCTTACTGATGATACAGCATTGCCTTATAAAATGCAAATTATGGATTTATCATTAACCAGTCTGCAGAGTTCTGAATAACAAAATTAGTATGGGAATGAATATACACAAATGTGCTACTTGACCACTATACTATGCTGGTGCAGCAAAATGACATGATCCACTATTATAAAACTGTATCATCAATAAACACATTCCATCTTATTGTGGAGTAGCAGTAAAGTAGCTGAAGGCTAAATTCTACCTCAGACACCATTATTTTGAAATAATTAATTCTTGAGCATGTAGGAGAATAGAATTAGAAATAAATGCACAACTGAGTAATCAGTAATGCTCACTGCACCAGCCAGTATGCTTTGACTGGATAAAGAACAAAAGTGTATACACTACCAAATAAAATAAACCTTCATATGAATAGAACAACCTTTGTTCTCTTCTATCTCCAGGCCAAGTTCATTACACAAGAATAGATAAGATGTTAACTTATATAGTTGTAATTGTTCCTAACAACAGTTATGCTAAGAGAAGATTAATAGTGACACATTGTAACTAACTTGTATAATTTTCCTCCCTGCTCCTGGTAGCCATTCTTATTTAACACAGCAGTCACTCCCAATAGTGTTGCCCCATACACCTCATAGTGTTTGTACAAGTCACACTCATAATAAGCATAAGCTCCTAACACAACAACAACTACACTAATATAACTTTCAAATCATCTTACCAATCTTCTTGGCAGCTTCTTTCCCTTCCTCTTCACTAACACATCTGCTTGAAGGTGGCTGGTCAATACCAAAGTGTGGACGATAGCAGTGTGACACACCCACTAATATTATCGGCACACCAGGACAATGATGGGATACCTCTGGTCTCCACAATTGTACACAATTTTGTAAAGTCTCCTTAGACTCAAAACAAAACATCATAAAGAGAAAATCAGTGTCTGGATAGAACAATGGACGCAGTCGAGCAAATTCTTCTCTCTCTGTTCCACCTACAGACAAATTCATTATTAATAAAAGTGATCTTTTATATACCACATGACTTCATGTGCATTAATATGTCAATGTCAAACTGTTGCTTCTAATGGTGAGATGGTCTGTAGTACAACAGGAAATTTCAACAGAAGGAAAAGTTTACGAATCTTCATCAGCTTTGACATACAAAATTAAAATAAGAAATCATAGATCAAAACACGTACTTTTAAGGGTGCTTAGAGGCATTTGACAAATTAAAAGGTGATGAATTTAACTCATTCATCAAAATTTACTGCTTTACATACGGTACAGTATTAATTTAGTGTATCACACCAAATGCAGTAGGTAATTACAAACAAAAAACTGGCCACCTGGTCAATTTTAGAGAGGTGGTAGGGCCAGAATTGTGTTCTTAACTTTGTGTAAATTTCTTTCAGAGATGTACAATTTCATAATAATATTTTCCAACATTGCAATCTCAAGTATGATTTCACAGTTATTAGAACTTCAGGTTCTGTGATTTATGGAGAAGGCAAGAGGCCAGGAAAACTATTGCAAAACCATTCCAAAGCAGAATATAGTTGTGTTGTGTACTTTTACGTAATATAACAATATTCCAGTAGATCTCTTTTGTATTGCATATAATTATGTCATGTTTTCCATCAAAAAGTGGCTTCTGGTGTGTGTACATAATTTTGACATTGTATCGTAGAATCTGAAGACCACACCCAAAAGATTGCACAATTTATTTTAGGTATTGTAACTCATTTTGTATACCTAGCCTTTGCCTTGTAGTCAATGGTTTTTGGGACATTTAAATTTGTTATCTGTGCTGGTGTAACTTCACAAGCCCAACCTTAGTTATCTTCACATTTTTGTGACAAACTGATATCAAACCTCAAATTAACAAATAATCTACCACACCCACTACATAACTATCAATTTCATGCTCCACCCCAGACAAATTTCCCAAATCTTTACTTTTCCCAAGGAGGAATTCTGTATAGGGAATTCAATCAACTAATTTTTGTCCTGACAAAACTGTCATGAGCGTCGATATCGTCCGGTCCTAGTCAGTATATAGGGACCATGAGGTGTGTAGGTAGGGATGGGGCTTGATAATGATAATTAACACTATTTCCACCAAACAATCGCAAAGTTAATATGTAGGAGACTACTTGATAAAGCAGCTGGATTTTCAGTTTCAGCTTCGCGAAAGATTTATCTGGCTAGAAGCTGTTTGGAGTGGATGCATAATTAACTATTTATACCTAATCGTATTTTTATATGTATACAATTTCCTTGCCACGCCCACTTTTGGCTTTTGCCATGTTTGTGGTCGCGTGTGCCCGAGGACACACCACATGTATAATTTTGTTTATCATAAAATGATGTGTATTACAAACTTACTAGTGTTCCAGATCGTGAGATCTACCACCTTGTCGTACAACTCAACATCTACCAGTTGATGTTGCATGTACAAGTAAGTGACAGTGTTGGCGAGATCTTGTTCATAAAGACTGCCAGCGGTTTGCTTTAAGAAGTGCGCCTTTAACACATCCGAGTCCCCAACTATCACAGCCTTTAACCCAATAAGATTGGCCATCGTCGCTATCCTGATTGTGGACAGATCATAGACAGTGCCCGACTTAGATCATAGATAATTATCTATGCTTAGATCATAGATAATACACCTTGGCACTGTTACTATAAACGCCAGAAAAATTAATTTGGCATTATGCGCTGCCTAAACCGGAAGTATTGATAGTCACGTGATACTTACCAAATGTGTTTCGGACGACAGGAAGCTCTAATTCTGTGAATGCTATCCCACTCTCACTGAGTATAAGATCAAATCTCGAGTCCTGTTTAGTTTAACTCAACAATTTCGGTGCCCTTCGCATACAAGAACAAGTTCTGAAGTTGAAAGAATACTAGTGACTGAGTCGGACCTACTGAAGCAGTAATGCACCTATCAATGTATTGCCCCACCACCCCCCCTCGGGCGTAAGTGGGGCTCTACAGGGGGAATTGACACGAAACTGCTGCCCCACTATGAGGCATTTGACGATCGTTCAGTAAGCACCCAAATATTTTTTTGTTGTAACTTCCTTCGCTATGTCAAATCCCGGGTAAATCCCGCATTGCAACTGGGGCCAACGGTGGGGATTTGACACGATGGGTTTGCCCTACTATGGGGCATTTGACATTCTGCTGTGTCAAATCCCCACTATAGCCCCATATATACCCGAGGGGGGGGAGGGGGGGGCAATACATTGATAGGTGCATAATATCATGGTTATAGTTATAGTTATTATTGTTACTGAGCAGACAGCACAGCTGATATGCTCAGGAAAAAAAAGCAATCATAAAATGAATTTAGCTACGTAGTTACAAAGATTACAGTTATAGAGTTCCATACAATGTTTGCAGTTCCGCTGAAAAAGAGTCAATATTGTTGCTCTCAATGATGGAAGATGGTAAGTTGTTCCAATCCTTAATTGATCTGGAGAAAAAGCTCTGTTGGTATGAATGGGTAGATGAATTTGGTAGAATAAAACGATGTGGGTGATATAGTCTGGTGGATCTTGTCATTGAAATAAAATGAAGAGGAATTGACAGTGAATAATCTTGATGTATAATTTTAAAAAGTGCTTGTAATCTGGATATTTTACGTCTCAGCTGAAGGCTTGGCCAAGAAAGATGCTGTAACATAGCTGTGACTGAGCTGAATCGATTGAAATCATTTAGGACCCATCTAGCTGCCCTACGCTGTACTTTCTCTAGCTGTTGAATATTGTTATGGTGGTATGGGTCCCAGATGACTGCAGCGTATTCCATTGACGGTCGTACTATCGTAAGGTAGGCTGTTGCTTTGATGTTAGATGAGCAGCAACTCAGATTGCGTTTCAAAAAGTTTAATGTTCTATTGGCCTTAGCAGCTATATTACTAATATGTGGAGACCATGATAGTTTGTTGTCCAATATAACACCAAGGTAGGAGTGTTGGTTTGACGTACCCAAGTTGTGATTGTTTAGCTTGTAGTTGAAAATGATTGGTGATAATGATCTGGTAAACCGCATAATAGTACATTTGGTTACATTGAATCTTAATTGCCACTTAGTTGCCCATTCGTGTAGTTGATCAAGATCATGCTGAAGTTGAATGGCATCCTCCTTGGTGGTGATAATTCTGTAAAGTAAACAGTCATCAGCAAATAACCGTAGTGGCGAATTTACATGTTCTGTTATGTCATTAATGTATAGAAGAAACATCAAAGGGCCGAGGACCGTCCCTTGAGGGACTCCTGAGTGAACAGCTATCGAGTCAGAAAAAGTACCGTCCAAAGCTACTTGCTGTGACCTTCTGGTCAGCCAAGTATTGACCCACTGACAGATGTGATCGTTGATACCATAGTGTCTTAATTTAACTAATAGTCTTTGATGTGGGACACTATCAAACGCTTTAGCAAAGTCAAGGAGAATGACATCGGTTTGTTTCTGTTGGTCTAGAGCATGTGACAAGTCTTCTATCAGTGAAATAAGTTGGGTAACACAAGAGTGCTGGGATCTAAAGCCATGCTGGGTATCAATGAGAATGCTATTAGAGTTTAAATGATTCATTACGGAATGATATATAATATGTTCCATAGTTTTGGAGCATACAGAAGTCAATGATATTGGTCGGTAGTTTGCGGTACTAGTACGGTTTCCTTTCTTAAAAACTGGACATACATTGGCCATGAGCCAATCGGAAGGTAGTATACCTGTGTCTAGTGATTGAGTGAATATAACTTGCAGTATAAGGAGATATTTCGTTTGCACAATTCTTCAAGATATATGGATGAATGTTGTCTGGCCCACTGGCTTTGTTGGTATCTAATAGGGATAATTGATGTTGGATACCAGCCACTGAAAATGTAATACTTGGCATAGTAGGCAGAGCATTCACAGGGTTGTTGCAACCATTCATGGAAGGGATATTAGATAAGTTTTCTTTAGTGAAGACTGACTCAAAATAGTTGTTTAATGCATTGGCTTTACTCTTTGTATCTGAGATAGATTCACCATCTACAATTAGGGTGGAGATATTATGGTAGTCCTTACGTTTTGCTCTAATATACTTCCAAAATTGTCTACGATTTCCATTAAATGAGTTGTCAAACATTCTATTAAAATAATTATTGTGTGCTACTTTAATCTTGCTATTTATAGAGTTTTTAATCTTGCGATAGGCATTCCAGTCATTACTAGATTTGGTTCTCTTAGCTATGCTGTATAATTGTTTGCGTCTCTTCATATCCCTCTTTATTTCTCTGTTTATCCATGGTAATTTGGAGTTGGAACGTATAGTTTTGTATGGCACGTGCTTTGCAACACTGTCATTGATTACACCTTTTAGATCAGTCCAGTTTTGTTCGACAGTTTTACAGTAAGGATCATTCCCAAGAAAATAAGTTTGAAATTCAAGTAGGTCTCTTTTAATATTCTCAAGATTAGCTCGGTGGTATAAAGCAACTTTGTGTTCAGATTTAGTATTAATATTTGTGTTATCTATATTATGATGGAAGACAACGGCCTCATGATCCGACATTCCTGGTGCAGTAGTTAAGTCCAATATGGTAGATGAGGTAGAAAGTACAAGATCAAGTATGTTGTTGTTTCTAGTCGGAGTATTGACAAATTGATTAAGGCCAATATCATTAATTTGATCAAGAAATACATTATTTAGTTCTACTCCATAGCTAGGATTAGAGATAACCTGACCACTTCCATCTAACCAATTAATACCTGGAAGGTTGAAATCACCCATTACTATTATATTAGGTAGTTCAGTAAACCTACGTGTAAGAGTGTTCAAAGATAATCCCAATTGCAGTATGGGGTCAATGGATAGGTCTGGTGGACGATAAAATGAGCAAACATAAATGGGGGCCCTTTTAGAAGGAGTCACTTTTGCCCAAATGATTTCAGCATTTACATCCAAATCAGGTTCTCAGATACATCTAGGCCTTCCTTAATGCATAAGAATACACCTCCAGCACCCTCTACTCGATCCTTTCTTAATACAGTATATGTAGGAGGAAAAATTTCAGCATTGTAATAAGAACTATCAAGATGTGATTCACAGCCACAAATAATGTGAGGGTTGTGTTCATCAATTAAGGCTTGGAAATGAGCTCTTTTTCCGGAACTGCGTAAACTACAACAATTAGACTCAAGATTTTTAGTTTAGTATGATTGGGATTTTGGAAATTTAAAGCATTGTAACTACTTGTAGCTGAGCAGTCATCAGGAAGACTGCTCCTGTGAGCGCGGTTGTTTCGTGTGTGTTATGTCCATTGGTTGAGCTGACGAATTCGAAGCTGTAGATGAAGAGTATTTAAAAACTGCATTAATAACCTCTCCATGAAGTTGGTTGTTGACAAAAATACGATTGTTGCTAAGTTTGATTTGTTTACGGTTATGACCAGCCTTGATGGGTATTGGTAAAACCAGGAGCTGGGAGATCATGTGCACAACACCACAAGCAAGTGTTGATTTGCACTAAAGATGGTGTATTGATGCATACGAGGACCCTCCCCTCAAACATGAGGTATATATATGCTGGCAGCACAGGTTGTTGCCAGACCATGCTGGCAGCACAGGCTGCTGCCAGACCATCAGCATACACCCTTTTCTTTTTTGTTTCTCCTTCTTTATGTCACTTCGCCCTTGTATATGCTGTAAAGTCTAATAATTATACAACCAAGTACTAAAGACAATAAAAAATGCGGTTAAAGTTATGTCATTAATAATGAAACAAATAAATAATAATAAAATATAATGTTTGAGAAAACTACAAGGCCTAAGGCTTCACACTCACTGGGAATAGAATCCATGTTGTATGAAGAGACAATCGTATAATGGGCAGGTATTTTCGTGGAGGTGATAGAAACCATACGACTATTCTATTTAACGCCAATCAAAACAGCTAGCTCGTGACGCCCACTACAATGCATCAAGCTAATACTCTGTTCCAAAAGTGTTTAGGAGTTGATGGTGCTGTTAACAATGCCATTAGACTAGGCAAAAAATCCAATGATAAACCTTGCTTATTAAGAATCACTACCCCATCTGAAATAGCCAAGAAGCGAATAATGCGATACTCTAGTAAGTTATGTAATGACCAGACTGGATTAGTGTTGTTCCAGTTCTCAGTACTGGAACTAAAACTATTCCAATTCCAGCCTTTTTTATTCCAGTTCTAGAACTAGAACTGGAACTGGAACAATAATTTTGCTTTCCTTAAGACTGGAACTGGAACTAGAACTATAATTTTGCTTTTGTCAAACTTGGAACTAGAACTATAAAGAAATTTTATCAAGTACTGGAACTAATACTGGAACTGGAATTGATCATAACTATGCAGTTTTTGCCAATACAATTTTGTGCTCTTTACAATACCAGAATTTTATCTGCTGACAAATAGTATTATAACTTCATGAAAGCTGTATGTATTACAACCATGTATGCATGTGCTGAAACACTGCTTGAAACAATTGATTAGCTATAATATTAGATGAGAAGGCTACATACAATGCTGGCTCAGTCACATTGTTATGTCTGGTTCAGTGTTTGATAATTAGCTAAAGGTCTTTTAGAACCACCCTGGTAGTGTTATAGTTGTTAGTGTAAAAATACTGATGACTACAGTATTAGCTACATACATGAAACAACTAAACCTGACAAGACTAGCATATAACTTAATAGTGAGTGTCCATTGGGCTTTTGGTAATACTTAAGTTAAAATAAGTGTACGTTGTTCTAGAAATTGAAGAATGATTAATGGTTCCTGAACTGGAACTAGAACTGTAATTCTAAAGGTTATTGTTCCAGAACTGGAACTAGAACTGTAATTCTAAAGGTTATGGTTCCAGAACTAGAACTGGAACTGTAATTTTAAAGATTATGCATGGTTCCAAAACTTGAACTAGAACTGTAATAACTAGCTGATACTGGAACAACACTAGACTGGACAAAAATTAAGAATATACATCACTCCTGATTTAACTCCAAAAGAGTAGGAAGAAAATCGTGCACTAGCACTGAGAATGAAGTTAGCTGAGCTAAACAGCTCAGGCCATAATTATCGTATAAAAAACAGCCAGATTGTGCAAAGGGAGAATTGTTAACTCCTTTTTGCACTCTCAATAATATAACTAATAATAACACTAGTAGTAATTCTGATTTTCATATTAATCCTTTGACAACAATCATTAAATGCAATATAAATTATTATCAATAAATTTTAGAGGTTTGCTTTCAAAGAAGGAATCATTTTTGAATGTCATCCAAAGTGAAGCTCCCCATTTCATTGCTGGCACCGAAACATGGCTAAAACCCTCAATTTATTCTTCCCCCAGATTATGAACTTCTTTGTAACTATAGATCTGATGGTGTTCTCTTTGCTTGTCACAAACCTCTTGCTTGTGCAAAAATTACTATAGATACAACTTGTGAAGTTTTGGTGTGTAGAATTGCTCTCTCCAGAAGTAGCTATAGAGTTCTCATTATTGTAACATATTATAGACCTCCAAACTGAGACATCGATTATATGCAGAAACTATATATGTCAAGTTATTGAAGAATTGTATATTAGGTATAAGAATGCCATTATTTGGATCAACAGGGGATGTTAATCTACGACTGGGCTAATAATTCAGTTTCTCATGCTATTTATCCAACAGAAATATATAACTCCATTATGCACCTATCAATGTTTTGCCCCACTACTATGAACACAGGCAGAAGTGGGGGCTAGGCGGGGATTAGTCGGGGAATCGACCTCAAACCGTGCCCCAGGTGGTGGGGTATTTGATGCTACGAGGGCACGTAGCGGGTGTTTCGGGATCTTTTACTGGGGGATTCGACATCAAAAGTAGCCCCAGGTAGTGGGGATAAGAATTTTTAAATGTTCAAATCCCCATCTATCCCCCACCTCTGCCCGTGTTCATAGTAGTGGGGCAAAACATTGATATGCGCATAATATTGATACATTTAGTTCTGGTGGGTTCATTCAGCAAGTCAACTCTCCTACAAGTGGTAATAATATATTGAACAGTTGTACAACCAAGAGACCAGTATCTAGTTGATGTCATTCCAGGAATAAGTGATCATGAAATGGTCAAGGTTACATCCAATTTATCACCTTGGTTACTTAAACAAGGAACGTAAAATGGAACAAAGCCGATTTCAATCAGCTAAATGATAACATGATGCAGTTTGCAGAAACATTTCTAGATCACTACACTATTGATACTCTGTTCAAGACCTATGGGATGTTTTTAAAATGCAGTGTAATGACTGTCTAGACCTTGTACCATCTATATCCTCTTCTAAATCTGTTAGAAATCCTTGGATAAACAATTACATAAAGCAGTTAACAAACAGAAAACAACTCTTATATAATAAAGCACGATCAATCCAACTACATACTGATTAGATAGCTTATAAAGATCTCAAAAAGCAAGTGCAAAGAGAATGCAGGAAGGCTCACAATAAATATGTATCAAATATGATTAACCCTGATAACAAGCGTAGTAATAAGAAATTCTGGTCATATATCAAATCTAAAAGAAGCAAACACTGTGGAATATCTTCATTAGAGAAAAACCAACAAGTTGTTACAGATAATTTGGCTAAGGCCAATATTTTGAATGACCAGTTTACATCTGTTTTCACTGTTGACAACGATGGCAACGATCAAATTCCAGCTCTCAAGGTACCTCCTTGTCCAGCCATTCAGCCTATTCATATTGAGGCACAAGGAGTTTGCACACCCTTAGATTCCCACAAGACCTGTGGCCCAGATGGCATACCAACAAAATTATTAAAGGAGTTAGCTTATAATGTTTCACAAGTTCTTGCTCTCATATTTAATGTATCCCTTCACCAATTAAGGTAAATTACCCCTTGACTGTAAGTCTGCCATGGTGGTACTTGTGTTTAAGAAGGGCTCTCGTACTGATCCTTCTAAACCAATTGGGAGTAAATGCATACTGTATGATACATGTCTTAATAAGACAGAAATGGTAGGATCTGCTTATTCACATATATAATGAACATTAAATGGAGTTTAAAATTTAGGTAAATATACATATTAGGCTTGCGCCAATTATGCTGGCATAATTTCGAGCATAATAGGCTAGCAAAAGCATCAAGCATTATGCCAGCATAATTGGACGACTTTCAAGATTTTTAATTAGCTAAATGCACAATGTCCGCACACCAAAAATACAGCAAAACATGAACACACTATGCCTTAATACTGCATTTTATATCAAGAAAATGTGCAATGTATTATTTTTATTGTTTCTTGGCTGATTATTTACACTTCACGGAAAGAAGAGATTGAGAAACTTTAATAGAGCAGTCACTTACTCTAATACAACAGTCAAGAAAGACTGATATACTTTAATAAAACAGCCAACTCTAGAGCATAATCTTGATTTTGAAAGTATAATCTTGAGCATAATAGGCTGAATTTTTGAACACTGCTCAAAAGCATAATAGGCTATTTTCAAAACATATATATAATTGGCTCAAGCCTAATAGATATCAAGCAATATGTAATTAGCTACAGATGCACACTGTACGATACATGTCTTAATAAGTTTGAATTATTAACAGAAATGGTAGGATCTGCTTATTCACACTTGCTCAATGCATATATACACAAATAATGAACATTAAATGGAGTTTAAAAGTATCTACCAATATAAAAACTTGAACTTTTCAGTAAAGTTTAAATATTCTCTGTTTGGCAATACTTTATCCTCAATGAAATCTCTATCATCTTCAGGTAATTCTGATGCCTTCTTGCTTGTCTTCCACTCATCCCAGATGTCACCATAGTTACTAGCAATCAGTAACAATATCCATTTCTTTAGCTCCTCTCCTCCACAATTGTTGCGGAAGGAAACCAGATCTACAATATGATGGAATCTAGTAAACCAACTATGAATCAATGAATAAACTATAGTTCAGCTCCAGCTGGTTATTCTGGCTTGTCCCAAACAAGGTGGGGGTCAAGAAATGGCTGCAATGCCAACTGATTGGCCATAGCAGCCACTTTTTGATCACCACCTTTGATTTCACCTAGGCTTTTGAAGGCCACACCCTTCTTTTACAGCTTAGCTGTTTTTGCAAGGATGTGATTGTCATGATACTAACCAACTAGCTCATCCAAAAGTTGCTCAAGTTGTGAGTCAAGTTTTAACTGCTGTGAGGCTATAGGTATCTCTGTGATAGAGGTTTTGATTTTGGTGATGATTTTTTTTTTGATAACTGCACCTCACTGACAGTTACTAGTTCTGTTAGACAATATTGATCAGCAAGCCGTATCACCTCCAACATTTAAGTGTCTGATAACTTTGCTGTTGCTCTTGATGCACTCAACCCCACCAGTCGCACCTGCCAGTGTACAGCCATTCTAACAGACAACAGAAAGATACCAGGCTGCAGTCTTGTATCACCACCTGTGTGGAGTGTTAATAGTACATGAGTGATGGTTTTGTGTGTCTTGTACCTCCTTCTGATAACTCTCAGCAAAACCACCTGATAACATTGCTGATAACGCCTCAGAGTGACAGCACACGATGGCACGATGACCACACAACTTCTCTCCTTCCACTACAAATCTCACATCACAAAATTCCCCACATGAAAGGAAACACTGAAGGTTATCAGTGTTCAACGGTAACTCTAAATCTCACTGGTTTTCTGTTAATTGTTTCACCTTGATGGAGAGCTCAGAACAAACAGCAGTCAATTTTACTCCATCAACAACACCACTAACTGTTCTTTTATTACTATACAAACATGACAGCACAGCCTCAGTGATCACTGATGGAATATCATTGTTCACATAAAGGTGCACCTTCCCTGACTCACTACAGGATCACCATACTAATACCTACTCAATGACACTTATTACTAACCTCTCCATACTTGCTGAAGTGAAGAATGTTGACTGTTTGATTGCATCTGTTAGCTTACTAGCTACACTTGAGGTGGAGCCATTCACTGATTCAGTTGAAATGTGTTGTAAGCAGTTTACACTGTGAGAACAAGACAATCACATGGGCATGATATACCATCTGGTTATGATGTATGATGACATCAGAGAATAGTTCATTATTCCACAGTGTAGTGAATGAGAATGAGTGTGTACTCTGATGTCTCATTGGTTGTGTTACTGGTAACAGTTTATCAGTATTATCTGGTACTGGAGGTTTAACTGGACTCTTCTTTCCTCTGCTAAATAGTCCACTAAGAAAAGTAGGACGTCTGTATGATAAACAACATAGTAAACAGTAAACACCATACTAACATAAGTCGCAGTTATATCTGATGCTGTATACCCTACTGTGATGTTATGGAATCTACCACAGCATCATGGTGATGGCGAACTTAATTTGTTACTCATTACACCAATACGCTTCTAATTTAATTCTACTGTTTATAATCAGAATTGTTTCCATGATAACAATGGACATCAAGGGGCGTTGGGTGTTTTAACTATCTTGTGATTTCCAGTTAACTTAGATAAGAAAGTTGCTTACCACACAACAAGAAACTTTGACAGAAGAAAAGGTTGATGGATACTCAATTCACCAAATTGGCAAATTAAATGTTGAATTACAAAATCATAGATATCAGATGGCTTGGTGAATTTGACAAATTTGCCATCTTCTTCTGTCAAAATTTCTTATCATACGGCAGGGGCGTACGCAGGAATTTTTAAAAGTGATTTCCACTACAGCTAAGTGGTTGTTATATTAGAGTAGTTTATATAGCCAGACTGTTGTATTAATATCTCAATCTTTTCACCAAAATGATTGGCAATAACTATACTACAAGTGTTACTATAAACTAAGATAAATGAATCTGGAAACATAAAGCTTTACTTTCTTAATGTTTCAAGTAGTATACAATGCCTTACTAAAATAACACTAATGCACACATATGAATAGAACATCTTTACTCTCCAGACCAAGTTCATTATACACAAAACACCGTAATGATTGGATAAGATAAAGCTTGTACGGTTGTAATAGTTCCTAACAACAGTACTAGTTTTGCTAAGAGAACATTGTAACCAAGAGTCCATAATAGAGAGGAGAGTGATATTCTCCTCTTCATTATGACTCTTGTTGTAACTAACTTGAGTTTTCCTCCCTGCTCCTGGTATCCATTCTTATTTAACACAACAGTCACTCCCAATAGTGTTGCCCCATACACCTCATAGTGTTTGTACAAGTCACACTCATAATAAGCATAAGCTCCTAACACAACCACAACTACACTAATATACACTTTCAAATTATCTTACCAATCTTCTTGGCAGCTTCTTTCCCTTCCTCTTCACTAACACATCTGTTTGAAGGTGGCTGGTCAATACCAAAGTGTGGACTATAGCAGTGTGAAACACCCACCAATATTATCGGCACACCAGGACAGTAATCAGATACCTCTGGCCCCCACAATTGTACACAATTTTGTAAAGTTATCTCAGACTCAACACAAAACAACATGAAGAAAAAGTCATTACCTGGATAGGACAATAGACACAGTCGGTCTGTCTCTAATCCACCTACAAACAAATTCACAATTCAGATAAAGTAATCTTTTATGATTGTATGTATATTATTACTGTGTCAATGTCAAGCTTTCACACCATCTATGGTTTAATGCAGAAGAGATGGTCTGTAATGCACTACCGAATGACAGGAAATTTTGACAGAAGGAAAAGTTGATAAATCTTCTTTTCATCAGCTTTGACAAAATTAATGTTGATGAAAATAAGAAATCATAAATCCAAACACATACTTTTAAGGATGCTTGGAGATTTGATGAATTAAAAGGTTGATGAATTTAACTCATTTGTCAACTATTTTTTCGTTAAAATTCCTGTCATACGTAGTGTTAATTTAGTGTATATACCACAACAAAAGTGTAGCATCCAGGGCTCGAACCCTGGACCATCGGTGTGATAGCTCTGTGTACTACCAGCTGTGCTACTGTTGCTAGCTCTCCAACTCCCTTAGTTTTCTATCTTATAAATGTATGGGGCATGTTGAACAGGCCTGGTGATGGTAGCTCAAAGAGATTCCTCCTTGCAACCTGTGACACGAGCTCAACTTGGCTGGCCCTTGATTGATGGATAACTGTTTTCAATCATCTCCCTTCTGGGAGGTTCTGAATAATGATGCTATATCTACAGATGACGCTGCTTCAGCCTCTCATGTGAAGTGACAAAGAAGACTATTAGATCCCTGTTTGAGCAGGCTGCTCGCATTGCTGTATGTCTCCTGTTCATACAAGATTTTTAATTTTAGAGCCTCCCCAGACTGGGGCCTATTGGTTTGTCTAAACTGAACTTTCTGCATGCTATAATTATTGTTTTTGTATTGTAATTTAATAGTGTAAGTCTTGCCAGGGCCTCTGTACTGTCCACCCAGTGCATGGTACTCCTGAGTCTAGACCCCTGTACTTAAGTTGTATAGTATAATGATCACCCTGTCCGTTCAATGTAAGCTAAAAGACTCTGTGTGTTTGGAAGCTTGCTGCGGTACTTGGAACAGACTTATGTTGGGATGCCGCCCAAGCCAATTTTCATTTATCCTCTGTGCTGCCTCTGATACCCTCCCTACTGCTGTGAACTAGCAATGCTGGCATATCCTATACGATGCAAAATGTCCTCTTTGCGGCTGTGTTCGACTGACTTCAGCTCATGTTCTAAGTGGTTGTCCTGTGGCCTTGTCTCAGGATTGTTTACATAATTATTGGCATGACCAAGTCTTGCATTGTCTGGCTTCAGGGTTTTCTGAGACTCTAGTAGAGGTATACACAATCCGCACATATGCAGACTTACCTGGTATGAGGGCTAGCAAGTCTCCTCAGGGAACTATTTCTTCATCGTTAATTTTACTGTCCAGATATTGTCATCCACAATGAAACATGCAATTTTGTGGCATTGCTTGAGTTAACTTGCCCTTTGGATTCCATGCAGCATCTGGAAGCTGCAAGAAATCGTAAGCAATCTAAGGAGGAATACCTTCAAATTTTGCCTGAATTGGATCGTTTGGGATTTCTTTCCCATTATGACACAATTGACCTTAGTGTATTGGGTCACTACTTGCCATCTACATTAACATCACTGCATAACACTGTTCCAGACAATCTCAAAGTCAATATGTAGGAGACTACTTGATAAGGCAGCAGGATTTTCTGTTTCAGCTTCACAGAAGATTTTTCTGGCTAGAAGCAGTTTGGAGTGGACGCATAATTAATTCTTTATAGTTATTGTATTTATGTAACTTCCTTGTCATAGACTCATAACGGGCACACTGCCGAGCACATGGGGACCACGGAGGTGGTGGAGGGGTAGGGTGGGGCTTGATATTAGTATTAAACTGTATTACAAACTTACAAATGTTCCAGATCGCGAGGTATACCGCCTTGTCATACAGCGAAAGATCAACCAGGTGCGGATCTTGCATGTAGAATTGCAAGTCAGTGTTGGCTGGTTCATAAAGACCAGCGGTTTGCTTTAAGAAGTGCGCCTTCAACACGTCCGAGTCCCCGACTATGACAGTCTGTAAGTGTAACCTCTTAATCGCCGCCATCGACTTCTTGTTCGACTCAATAAGTGCCAGCAAAGTTGGGATCACGTGCTGGTAATGACATACGCAATAGCAGTGATGAAACACTGCAAGCTGCACCTGAAGCATGGCTATATTTATTTATTTTATTTATTATAGGCTTTACAGCACAACACGCAAGGGACTAGATGGACATACAGTGCAGTAGGTATAAAAACAAATGTGCTCCAGATTTGAGGGTCTGGGAGAAAGTAGCTACTTCTGCCAGCCTTAATTAATTACAATAAAAAACGGACTCAACCCGAGTGTGAGGCACACTACTTCCGAAATTCAGGTCGTCAAACTCTCTTTGAAACAATTTTTCTTTTCCTAATAACTAGGTCCTGCTCCCCATCTTTTTTTCGATTAGCAAGTAGCTCCCTCAGTTTCCTATTAACTTCTCTCTCTTTGGACGCTAAATCTGGAGATACATAAATTTTACTAAAAAAATGTTAGAGCGTAAATTCTGGTGGGGACTATTCTACGGAACGGAACGGAACGGAATGATGGACTAAACTGCGAAACGGAATGCTTTCTCAGATTGAAGCTTGCAGCTTACCATTGCTGTACAAGCTATCAGTGGCACTTCCAGCAGGTAATCAAACGTACTACAAGAAAGATAAAACGAATTTAAGGATCGATTGTGGGTTCTTGTTGGTTGTCATTAGTAACGAAGTACTAATTGTGGGAATAGCTGACTCAGTGATTTCATCTTCGGATATATCAAGTAGGGAACTTAATGCATGACTTTTTTTTACTAGTATGTGAGTTATTTTTACTTACTTGACTTTAGAATGTACAGTCTGAGGCCCAGCCTTTCTAATCGGCATAAATCAGTATGTGTATAGCTACACTACAAAGGAAACAAGTATGGTGACAAGCTGAATCAACTCAGTCTAAGTAGAATCTAAAGGAATTTTGTGCAGTGTGTGAGGAGCAAACATTCAGATACCTCAAGGAGGCTATATTGTGTGAACATCAATGATTCATTAACAGAGTAGTGGACTATTGTCAGATATCTCAGCCTGAGTACTGAGTTGAATTCTGGATGGGGTCTATTTTACAGAATGGAGTGCTTTCTGAATCAACTTGCAGCTTGGCTAGCTGCTATCATTGCTGAAATTGCATTTTATCAGTGGAACCTCCAGGAAAATGGAATAGGATAATTATAAAACATTAATTAAGTGATTGTTTAGGTAATCATGACTTTATTCAGTCTAATAAACAGAATATATGGTTGATTGAGTGAGGTATCACTTTCAGAATGTTCAGACGACCAGTGATGAGATGCATGGATTCATCGAATTTTTGTTGTGGTTGGAGACATTAAATATCCAAAAGCAAACTGACTGTATAATATTAATTCACTTTCTTTATATTTTCTCAATTTTGCACCTGTATACAAATAATTGAATTTTCCTTGTCAATAGAAATCCTAGAATAAGATGGGAGAGAAACTTATCTTTGTTTACCTATACTGTACAACCAAGAGTTCGTAATACTGATTTGTATGGGGGAGAGTGTCTAACTCTCAGTATGGCCTGTACAAACACCCTGTGTAAAGTTCACCTTTCATCAAATCAACACCTTTGCTGGGGGATAGAAAACTGTTGATTAGAGTTGCTGAAGAAGGTAAAGCCTTTGTTCTGAAATAAGGCCGAGGTGTTACTTTAAGCAGGGTGTTTGGTGAATGCATTCAAGTTAGACACTCCCCACCTTATTATGAACTCTTGGTACAACTTCAAAGGAAATGAAAAAAGCATACAGATGAATCAATAAAATCACTACAGTAAGATGAATTACAGACTAGTGAGATCTTGGTTAATTAATGACGGTGGTTGGAGATTAAGTGTGGTAGCTTCTTGCTCTTGAATATGTTGCAAAGTGGAAGTACAAATCAAAATGGGATATCAATTTCATTATGAAAAATTTGTATATATAAATAATCTAGCATTACTATTTCATTTGTCCTCCACTTAAACATGCTACAACAGTACTAGTGTCAGTAAATTGGCAGTGAGTCTACCTTGAAATCTCAACTCTAGAGTAGATCCAACACAGCACTGTAACAAATACATGTGATCCCATTGTAATTTCATGGACCAGCTGGACTGGGAATCACTTGAAAATAGACGAACAAATTTAACCTGTTTTGTGAAGCAAGTGAAATGTTACACTTAAGAAATCCTAGGATTCTTAGGTGGTATGTAATTAATGTAAGTGTTTCATTTCAGGTCTGACTAGATACATTGAAATTACACACACATCCTGGTCCAAATCACGTTTGCCTGGTGGCTACGGGCATGGTTTCACATGCGGCTTATAATAGAGATTTGGCTGATCTTGGAGTTTTGACATTTAGCCTGATTCAAGGCTAGCAGTCAGACACATCCTTGAATTGTGCAACAGATAAAATCAGCTCACTATTGAATACGGCATTAGTCCACTGCACCAGCTGTTAATATATAAATAACTCCATGCATACACTTCAGTGATGTTTGCAGAATATACCCTCCTTGCGGTCTGCCAAAATATTTGCTCCTCACACACTGCACAAAATTCTTCAAGTTTTAATTCAGCTGGCTCTTTCCTGTTACCAGTATCTTCCTGCTTGCTTTATTTATACACTGACTTATGACTTGAAAGACCGGCCCAGACTGTTTTGTAAAGTCTAAATAAGAAAAACAGCTCACATAAAGTTCCCTTCCGTATGGATGAACATCACTGATACAGCTCATCCCACAATAATACTTCGTTACTAATGATAACCAACAAAAACCCACAATCGATCCGTTAATTCTTTTTATCTTATGTTTAACCACCCACTGGAGACGCCACTGCTAACTTATAAGGGAAGTTTCAGCAATGGTAAGTTGCAAGCTTCAGTTTGAGAAAGCGTTCCGTTCCGTGGTTTAGTCCATCATTCCGTTCCGTTCCGTTCCGTTCCGTAGAATAGTCCCCACCTAAATTCTCAAGATATTCCATTTCATTCTCTCTGAAGCAAGCGTGACTAACAGCAGTCTAGGTCTATATAGAGTTTCTGCTTTGTCCAAGGCGCACCACTTGAACAATATCACACCTATGTACCAACTTTAAGTTCCTTCTCAATAATGTCTTTCACTAACTCTTCATCATTTAAACCTTCTGGAAGATTATGGACAATTAGATTGGGTTTCCTTTGTTGTCTGTCAAAGTAATTGTCCACCATCCAAACAACTTGTTAAGTGGAAATCTAAGGAAATTTGGATCAATTTGAGAAGTAAGATTTACAGATTTTCTTCAATGGCCTACGAGATTTACGCTTCATTGCTGACCCCTCAGAATACTTTGAGGCTACCAATTAGGTAACTTGCTTAATACTTTAACTCTCAGACGATTTGTGGTGGCTTGGCTTCCACCAAGCTTTTTATCTTCGAATTTGATGATTATTAGGTAAATTAAGGTAACCCGAGTGAAAATTCATGATCCGCAAAAATAAATCCTAATTCACAAAAATTACATAGCTACCCAGAAAATTTGTATCATTTTGTGTATTTCAAATGGTGAGTAAAAGTGGACAATGGCCACTGAACAATCATAGAGCTAAATATATGGGCTTAGCAAAGCTATGGAATTTACTCATATACAGGATAGAAGGGTGAGCTGAGCTATTAATATGGTTAATCTCTTATTCAAGTGTAAGTTGCCAGCAATCCAAATTTGCATGTTAGGGTAGTTATCTATAATGCCCTTAAAGAAATTGCAAAGGTTTGTGATACTTTCTGTGGATCTATTAGGGGGTTGTATACAAAATAGAACTTGATAAGTATACAACAGTACCATCATAGTAGCATGTAACACCCAAAAAATACTATTGATAGCATAATTATGTTTTCCTATTTGTGCATAACATTTTTGTGGAGTGACACTGATGCATACCACAAAATGTCATGGCATTTATTACCACAATTCAAAAAATCTATGCAGCAAACTATTTAAACTCAATCTCTACTTGATGCTTGAAAACAATGTTTAAGCTCATAATTTTAAAGTCAATTATTTTGGCACCGCTCAAATATTGGAAGTGCAGAATTTAACCCAGTAAATACGGTATGTATGGGATGTCTGTCTTTAGTCACGACAGGACCTGAGTTGAATCACCTGACAGTTTGAAGCGTTGGTTCCCTTTAACACAATAAACTTAGTACCTTCTCTTACTACAAAATCAAGATCATAACTACCTCAGATGGGGAGATATAGGAAGAGAATAAAACTGTTATGTACAGAATGTAAATATGAGCTATATAATCCAATTGGGAGTAAAGTATGATACATATCTTAATAAGTTTGAATTATTAACAGAAATGGTATAGGATCTGCTTATTCACACATATAATGAACATTAAATGCAGTTTAAAAATTAGATAAATAAATAAATATACGTATCTACCAATATAAAGACTTGAACTTTTCACTGAAACTTAAATATTCTTTGTTCCATACTTTATCTTCAATGAAATCTCTATCATCTTCAGGTAATTCTGATGCCTTCTTGCTGGTCTTCCACTCATCCCAAATGTCACCATAGTTACTAGCAATCAGTAACAATATCCATTTCTTTAGCTCTTTTCCTCCACAATTATTGCAGAAGGAAACCAGATCTACAATATGATGGAATCTAGTAATACCAACTGTGAATCAATGAATAACTTTCTGGTAAATCACATCCATGCAAAAACAGCTAAGCTGTAAAAGAAGGGTGCAGCCTTTGAAAGCCTGCATGAACAAAGTTGGTGGTGAACATGGAAAAATGGCTGCAATGATGTTAATTCCAATCAGTTTTAATAATGCACCTCTGGCCATTGTTTGGCATTAACATCATTGCAGCCATTTTGTGACTGCCACCTTTGATTTCACAAATTTTTCACCCAGGATTTTTCACCCCTTTTGTACAGCTTAGCTGTTTTGCATGATTTCACTTCTTTTTGTATTTTAAATAACCCAAAGCCAGTCATAAACTGGTTTTAGGACTTGTTTTACCCAATTTCTTCTAATCCACAGGAACAATGATGATGGAAGTTACAATTGTATTGTATTTCATTTGACTATTTCTTACTTAGTTTTGTAATACACTTTACTTATTATATACCCCGAACCGTATAAACTGGTTTTGGGGTTTGTCTTTTTTGCACAATGATGATTCTGGAAGACAGAAGATACAATAGTATTGTATCGTAGATTTTATTTGAACATGTGTTATATGTTTTTGTAATATCTAATTGAGTGCACATTTTCTGAGGACTTCTCTCTAATAGTACATACACAGAATTTTCTAGATGTTCCATTGGCAGGTCTATGAATGTGAATTTTTAGATTTAAAATAGAACCTTAATTTATAAGGTAGAAATTAAGTGAGTTGAGCAGCTGCTAAAAGCAATTCATTGGTTAACAGTTTGGGAGTTAGGTATGAAGGTCTCTGGTTTGACCTTTGGACAATTTTTTGTCAATGCTTTTTGTGCACATTTTTCTACTTGGTAACTGTTCTATTAGAGTATTTTGGCACCTGCAATTTTATGGTTTTTTTCCTTGTAACTCTGTAGTTCTTGCTGCAATTTCTTTTAAACCACAAAAATTTGACCTTTGATGATTAACCTATAAACAGACTGCCATTCCCTTGGGCAATTTACCTAGTCTGGCAGTGCCCACCCCTTCGCATAGAGTAAGGGTCTGGTGACCATAACTATACGGTACTTGTGCAACTGGAATTCAAATGTGGTTTCAAATTGTACGTGAAGTAATAAATTACCTGTTCAGGCTGTTGTAACTCAGTGAAGAAAGTAGAGGTGTACCAATATGGGTTTTTGGCATGTACCGATATCCGATATTGATGCCACCAAAAGAAGCCAATAACCGATAGTTGATCTGATATTTGCTTTACAATTTTAAACAAACAAAAGTGTACATTTACCTACTACAACATGTGCATGTATTCTGTGGTGGTAGTTTGGGTTTCTGTTGTGCAGTCCAGACAATTAGGCACCCACAAACATTTTTATGTATACTCCCATGTAGCCTTAAACAAATATTTCTGCAATACTCCGCATTTTAATGGCTTGTTAGAAAGCTGATTCCTTGGTTATCCTGTGAGTCTTTTTTTATTACAAAGGCACTATATATAGTGAAGACTGTGATAAGCCTTCCAGCAAGAAACACTAGAATCGTGTGTATTTATATGGCTTCTCATATACTAAACAGCTGCCTGGATAGCGTAGAAAATCAATATATAATACAAACTATTGCTACTGTATAAATATCGGTGGCGATATCTGTTCTCCTACTGTTCTGTACTGATACCGATAGTGGTAAAAATTTAATTACCATATCATTGGCCGATATCATAGCCGATCAGATAATCGGTACACCTCTAGAAGAACGCACAAAACTTCATAAGTCTTTATGGCTTGTGTATCTCAGAGTCTCGCTTGGAGAGTATCAGCTGCTTTCCAGCTATTCCGAATTAGGTCTCCATGGATTATTGTATTATTCACAGCACAAACTACATGTTTTACATCATAAATATACTTATGTAAACTGGATACTGTGATTTTATTGGCTCTATCACTATAGTGGTAGTAGCACAAGTACCATTTACTATGGTTACCAGACCGTTACTCTAAGAGCGAAGGGGTGGGAGCTGCCAGACTACAGCTTATCCTGCAGGCATGACAAAAAAAAATCAATCTTTTTTGCACAAATAATCATTCGTAACTCTGGAATATTTATCAGATTCGCACAAGGATACACCTCAATATGTTTGCCAAATTTCATGGCAATCAAGTTGTACATTTGTGGTTTTGTAAAGTGTGTAAAAGAAAACTTTGGCTCCCAGAAAAATAAAGAAATTAAACCTAATTTTGAGGGTCTGTATTCCACAAACACATATAGTGAGGTGACAAGGTTTCCAGCAGCTATAATGCAAGAAAAAATCATGTATTTTTGAGAAGAGACCTATGCATGCATTTTTTGGTGCGCCGACTTTCTTGGCTGCATGACACACTACCACGTGCAGCAAAGTGTTTACATTACTGTGTATCAGAGCTGTGACCATTACCAAGGGTCCATAACCAATTATTTGCTCCCTCTAATCAGTTGATTAACTGACTAATTGGTTTCATGTTTATTTTTATCAATGGAATTTGCGTTTTCATCCAATTAACCAATCAAACATGACTGTCAGACAGTAAAATGTGAACTGATGGAGTATAGCAAATAAATAATAACCATCCTCCTCTTATAACACTATAGCGCATTCATTATGACAAAAGTAAGCAATCTTGTGGTCATTTGAGTAATTATATCCCGTATAGCCTGATTCACCCTCAACAAAAACTGATTGATCACCCGACTAATCATAGTTGCTTCACAGCTCTACTACAAGACAGCCCTGCTACCAATACAAGACAGCCCTGCTACCAATACAAGACAGCCCTGCTACCAATACAAGACAGCCCTGCTACCAATACAAGACAGCCCTGCTACCAATACAAGACAGCCCTGCTACCAATACAAGACAGCCCTGCTACCAATACAAGACAGCCCTACTACCAATACAAGACAGCCCTGCTACCAATACAAGACAGCCCTGCTACCAATACAAGACAGCCCTGCTACCAATACAAGACAACCCTGCTACCAATACAAGACAGCCTTGCTACCAATACAAGACAACCCTGCTACCAATACAAGACAGCCCTGCTACCAATACAAGACAGCCCTGCTACCAATACAAGACATAGCTAAAATACTCAAACTAACTGTCCACTTGTTCTTTTGCTACAACTTTACATTTACATTTCTACTATACGCACATTTGCTGAGCGATCATTTCCTTTCAATCAGTACATGTACATCTAAAACTGGCTATTGTGCTAATATGCAGTCACTTCATTTGTTCTAACAAGAAACGTTCTGTTATTTTGCAGGATCATCAAAAATTTAATGAATGTGGTACCAATGAATATCCTATGAAAGTTAATTCATGGGGTTTTGTCCAATAAAAGTGTTATGAAAATAAAAATTCATAGGGCCACCCAATGAAAACCTTACAATTCACAGGTTGAACAAATTTTTCAGTAGGATTTTCTAGACAAAGTGTCCAGTAGTGGGTGGGATTGTATACTGAAAACAATGATGTACTCAATTTACCAAATTACCTAGCATGATACCTGCTAAAGGTAATGTTACTTACCAACTAGCTCATCCAAAAGTTGTTCAAGTTGTGAGTTAAGTTGTAACTGTTGTGAAGCTATAGATGTCTCTGTGTCAGAGGTTTGGATTTTGTTGATGATTCTTTCTGATAACTGCACTTCACTGACAGTTACTAGTTCTGTTAGACAATATTGATCAGCAAGTCGTATCACCTCCAACATTTCAGTGTCTGATAACTTTGCTGCTCTTCTTGATGCACTCAACTCCACCCTGGGATTGAAGTCACACCTGCTGGTGTACAGCCATTCTAACAGACAACAGAAAGACACCAGGCTGCAGTCTTGCATCACCACCTGTGTGGAGTGTTAATGGTATTATGAGTGATGATTATGTGTGTCCTGTACCTCCTTCTGATGACTCTCAGCAAAACCACCTGATAACATTGCTGATAACACCTCACAGTGACAGCACACAATGGCACGATGACCACACAACTTCTCTCCTTCCACTACAAATCTTACATCACAAAATTCCCCAGATGAAAGGAAACACTGAAGGTTATCAGTGTTCAATGGTAATTCTAAATCCCACTGGTTTTCTGTTAATTCTTTCACCTTGATGGAGAGCTCGGAGCAAACAGCCATCAATTTTACTCCATCAACAATACCACTAACTGTTCTTTTATTACTATACAAACACGACAACACAGCCTCAGTGATCACTGATGGAATATCATTGTTCACATAAAGGTGCACCTTCCCTGACTCACTACAGGATCACCATACTAATACCTACTCAATGACACTTATTACTAACCTCTCCATACTTGCTGAAGTGAAGAATGTTGACTGTTTGACTGCATCTGTTAGCTTACCAGCTACACTTGGGGTTGAACCATTGACTGATTCATTGTTGTTGTTGAAATATGTTGTAAACAGTTTACACTGTGAGAACAAGATAATTGCGTGGGCATGATATACCATCTGGTTATGATGTATGATGACATCAGAGAATAGTTCATTATTCCACAGTGTAGTGAATGAGAATGAGTGTGTACCCTGATGTCTCATTGGTTGTGTTACTGGTAACAGTTTATCAGGATTATCTGGTACTGGAGGTTTAACTGGACTCTTCTTTCCTCTGCTAAATAGTCCACCAAGAAAAGTAGAACGTCTGTAACAGAATAAACATTAAAATAAAGTTTGGTGGGGAAGTCGTATAGTTATTTACCCTGGAATCCATCACAGCATTATGATGGCAGTTTTATTTATTAACTTACACATGTACACTCTGAGCTGATAATTCAAGGATGGAATTATACAAGTTCTTGAAATTTGACCTATTTCTTTCAAATGTCTCGCACTTTATTTAAAGCTTTTACCATACATTTCCTATGAGAAGAAAAAGAGCATACCGTATTTCTATAAATACAAGTACACGAAAAAATTAGGAATTTTCAACTAGAGTAGGGACCATAGCACATCGATAAAAAGTACTGAAACAAGTTGGAGTAGTCCATGATATTAAATCACTGTAAAACAATAAGAAGTGTTATATCTCTACTGTGCTCAAGATACCATAACAGAAATGCACAGTAGGGATATAACACTTCTTATTGTTTTACAGTGATTTAATATCATGGACTACTCCAACTTGTTTCAGTACTTTTTATCGATGTGCTATGGTCCCTACTCTAGTTGAAAATTCCTAATTTTTTTGTGTACTTGTTTGTTAACTTTTTTTGTAAATAATTTTATTATGATTGGTGAACCCACGCATACCGCATCTGAAAAGGCACCGCACGCCCCGGCTATATCAATTATCGTCTCAAAAGTGAAGTATCCATTACGCTTCGTTGTTAGCTATGTTCAACCCGTTACACAGCATTTCGAATCAAGAACTGTTCGAAAAGCACCTCTACAATCCACGCATACCAAAAGAAAGCGTGCCGCGCGTCCCAATCATATTAATTATCGTCTGAAAAGTGAAGTATCCGTTACGCTTCGCTGTAGGCTATGTTCAACCAGTTACACAGCAGCACGAATCAAGAACTGTTTGAAAAGAACCTCTGCAATCGAAATAGCCACGATGAAAAATATGGACGATTTCCGTTTCGAAGGAAAGCCATCATGTGAGCTGCGCCAAATCAACACCTTTCCCTGTCAGCAAAGATGAATAGGACACAAAGGAGTACACTGGTAAGTCCATGAAGAATGCATTGCATGTACTGCGGTATGCCAAAAGGCACCTGTCGGGCCGAAGCAACATCGAACAGTGAAAAAATCAAGCCCGTAGCCTTAGCCGTTATCGCGGTACGCTTGTCTGAAGGCATCAGTCAGTCAGTCAGTCAGTCAGTCAGTCAGTTACTCAGTCAGTCAGTAGAAAATTCCGTTGAATAAAAAATTTTTAAAATTCCGTAGCAACTTGTTGAAAGCGTTTCGGGTCGATCTGAAAGCTTGTTTGAGCTTACTTAGTTTTACCTCACCGATACTGCCTCATCGTCGTAATGAAAAATCGAGGCTGGTTTTTGGGTGATATTATTTCGTGGGCCACACCTACTCCTTTGTAGTCCCTACTATACAGTTACTATCGTAACTGTATGATAAGCTGCAAGAAAATTTCACGAGTTAAATTTTTGTGTTAAAAATTTTTCACCTGTGTTCTCAAGCGACAAAAATTTTCTAACAATGAATTACTTAATTCTATACGGCCTATTATTGTATATAGGAGAAGCAGAATGACAAGCAGTGAAACTGAAGTGTGACGTCTCTGTTCCATGGAGGCTGCACCCCAGATTCAGCAGGCCGGCTCTGGCCAAATTGAGCTGGGTGGGCCATCAATGGTGACTGATAGATAGCTCCTGCTAGGGATGCTCCCCCAGGAAAAAAATTTGAATTATCACCTAGGAAATGCCATCCAGAAGCATATTTAGTCTAATTTTAGTTGGACATAGTTATACTTCGATATATGAATACAAGCAATAACTAAACAGCTGTATGTGAAGTATCCAATCTATAGTTTTTCACATTGAGCTGAACCCTCAAAAACATTTAATAACTCATGGATGCAGTTGTACATGATCTTGAAATTTGGCTCATTTGTAATACTGCTTAGCTCACTAAAAATATTTCAAAATCTTTTTTGCTCAAATGTTTGACATAATATTTATGGCCAATCAAAATTTTCACAATACATTTACTATGAGGAAGCCATATAAGTACAGTGTCCATTACAGCCCTTTCCAGAACTTGTAATGGAGCCAAACCGTATGTGTCTGTTGTTGACACCTTTGCTGTTACCAATAATCATCTGGTTGGCTGAAATGTTAACTCTGTTGAGAAAAATCCACTTTTAATTTTTAGCTGTTATTCAGGATTCAGCTCAACGTGAACATACTATTAGGTGAATAATTAATTGCTAGCTGGCCAGTTGCTAGATGAATAATGACCACAGTACTGTTACTGTATCAGCGGTTTGACCTCAATTGCACCACATAGATAATAAGGCACCCACAAATATTTTGATGTATACTCCTGCCAAAACTTTTCCATAATATTCCATGTTTGAGAGACTGGTATAGACTGTTGTGGCACAGTGTCTAAGTCCTCTAACCTATGCGGTACAGACTAGTGTTGTATACTGCTATAGTTTACAAGAAGTTTTCGAGTGAAGTTTTACTAAAAAGAAGCAGACTTGCACACACAATTGTATGGCTACTTGTACTGGCTACTATGATATTCATATACTGTAGCTACTACTGTGGTTGTGAAAATGTTGGAGTGGGCCATGGCCGACTCGGCCCCCCCTCCAGAGCCGGCCTTGTTAAGTTGTCCATCACAAATCAAGCGATGGATTGGAGTGAAATTGCTGTAGCTAGAAGCTCATTCCATGCAATTTGCATATTTGTGTATATATATACTTCATTTAATGTGTCCTGTAGTAGCTGGAATGGCATCATTACCAACGCTATCGCTTTTGTGGCAAAAAAGACAAAGACAGCTCTCCTCTAGGATGAGGGAGACCTTTGTTTTTAAAAGACTGCAACAAAGACACATGCTTGATACGCCAACAGCCAAGCCTCGATCCAGAAACAGTTAACCAAATTCAGTTGTAAAATTTTTTTGCGTAATTAATTTTCGTCAGATGCTAGCTTTGAAAAAATATTTTTAACGGTTTATAAATATAGAAATACGGTAGTCTATTACAACCTTTCCTGAACTTGTAATACAGCCAAACAACACATGTCTGCTCTTGACACCTGTACTGTCATCCCTAATGATCTAGTTGGCAAAAATGCTATTTCTCTTGTGAAAAATCCAATTTTCAATTTTAGCTGTTTTTTCAGGGCTCAGCCCAATGTGTGCATACTATAATACATTTCTAATTTGATTCTGTTACTGTTCACAATCAAGATCTTTTCCTGATTTACAATAGACATCAAGGGGTGTTGGGTGTTTTAGGTATCTTGTGAATTCCTTAGATAAGGTACCGTACAAGTGATACTACAACAAGAAACTTTGACAGAAGAAAAGGTCACTTCACCAGCTTGATGAATAAATGTTGATAAGAATCACAAAATCATAGATTTACAGATGTGTAGTCACTTACCCACTTTTAAAAGACACTTATAAATAAAGATCTGATGAACTGAATGACGATGATTTAACAAATTCAAAAGTTTCCTGTCATAATAGGTAACAAGGGAATACTGTATAGTGGGTTTTTATTGTGGACAAATTTGCTTGCGAAAATAAAATCATGCGACACTTAATCTTGCGAGGTGACAAATTTGTGACATTAAATTCCTCACACAAATTTATCACTTGTTGGAATAAGTGTTTGCGTATGAGATGGAAAGCAATGAAATTTTGTCATGTTAGCTGTGTTTCTTTGTATCTATGTTTGTATCCACAATGAATTGATGCAGAAGCCTGAAGTTCACCAGGAAACGAGTAGGGCAGCCGTGTTCGGCAATGTTTGGTGAAGAAACACTTTTTTGTAGGGGAACAAACAACTGATTGAGCCATTATAAGCAATCAACAAGCTGTTATGTACATAAACAAGTACCTGGTTTGTTGTCGAATGCAGGGCCATAGCTAGACTTTTATCAGGGTAGATTCTTTTAGAAGAAAAGTGGACCTTTTTTGCATGGTAGCTATGATGCAAGATTACATCAGGATGTGCAAAGTTCACATGCTGAAACTAGGAGGGGGGGAGGGGCAGGAAAGCTTTTGAAAATAGATACTATAGGGTGAATTTGGTGGCATTTCAGTCAGTACAAATAACACAATTTGTTAGGCAGCAAATTCAAGCTCAAGACCAATGACATCTGGCAAAGTATCTCTGCACACACACACGCACGCACATGCATACACACACGCATGCACGCACGTGCAACACACACTGCTACTGTAATTATACCGTCTGTGTCTAAATGCATTGGTGAATATGGATGAGAAATCCTAAGCACTATCTCAGCAGAGCAGGCCAAAGAGTTCTTTAAGAATGAAATTTACACATTGCATGGAGTTGAAGCATGGATGTTATTTGTGGGGGTCTGGGGAGCTTGCCCCCCATTTTTTTTCATATTTTAATGAAAGCTCTAGTTCAGACATGTTTTCGTAAATAAATTTAGTACCTTTAAAATGAAAATGTAAATGTGACTGTTCTATTAGAGTGACTGTTCTATTAGAGTGGTTGACTTCTTCCACTACAGGTAAGTGACTGTTATATTAGAGTAGTTTACATGCCTGACTGCTTTATCAGAGTATCTCCTATCTCAATGCTTTCATCAAAGTTATTAATGCTACAAGTGTTGCTATTATGTGAGAAACTATTACTTAACTGTTTAAAATGTGTCCTAATTACCAAACCTCAAGTTTCAAGTATAGTCTGTTCGCATTCACCTGAGCCCTTGTTTCTTGTTAATAACCCTTGCTACATGGGCCAGCTTAGTAGCACTATGAAGCCCTTTAAACGCCAGAATAAATAGTCAAAAACGTGCTTTGATACAGGCAAGAACAAGTGAGTTATGAGGCTTTAAAAATATCCCATACATTTAGTATAAGAAAAAATTAGGAATTTTAAATTAGAGTAGGGACAGTCTATAGTACTGCAATAAAAAGTACTGAAACAAGCTGGATTGGAGTAGCTAGTACGTAATGTCCAATTACTGTAAAACAATAAGAAGTGAATATCTCTACTGTGCATTTGAGTGTAGCACAGTAGGGATATTCACATCTTATTGTTTTACAGTATTCGGGGACAATATGTTCTAGCTACTCCAATCCAGCTTGTTTCAGTACTTTTTATTGCAGTACTATAGACTGTTCCTACTCTAATTTAAAATTCCTAATTTTTCTTGTACTTGTTTGTGAAGCTTTTTTGCAAGCTCATGACCACTAAATAGCATGCTTTTCACAAAACCAGTCACAATAGTTTAAGAGTTACTCACAGCACTATTATACTAGATTATGACTGATACATTAACAACTGATCAGTAGGCGTGGCTCTACATAAACCTGCAGACAATAATGGGCATAGATTCATGCATACTTACACACTGATGAATGGGCATAGTTACCATATGTCTACAGGAAGTAATTTACATAAGTGGGCGTGGCTCACAAAAGAAGCAGAGATACGCTATGATGTGTAGTAACACGTCCACATTTAATTTAGCACATGTCTACAGACAGTAATTTATGTAAGTGGGCATGGCTCGCGAAGGAAGTAGGGCTGCACTATGACGTGTAGTAACACATCCACATTTAGTTTAGTAAGCGGGGTCAAACTCAAATAATCTGTAAAGCAGGACCCGACTCAGTTTAACATTGTTACTAAAGAAACTATATTTATTGACTTACACATTGCTATATACATAGTTCACCGCAAGTTGCTCTCACTGATCAATATCAACAGCGAGTCACATACGCGTGTTCAAAATAGTTTGGTGCACCTGGCGACCACTACTAGTTTGATGCAATATACACTGGTAGATGGAAGCCGTACTGTAGTCTATTAACACTCAGCAGTAGAACCTTGACTGATGGCCATGGTAAAGAAGGATAAAAGGTAAGACAATTGTGCAAGCATTGTATGTTTATCAACCAAAAATTTTTTCTTAAGTGAGCCAGAAATGTTTCTGCAAAAGAATTAGGGCTGTAGCTGTAGCCAGTTTTCTGCTACGTTTGACTGAAGGCATCAGGCAGGTAGGCAGGCAGTAGAAAATTCAATCGACTAAATTTTTTTAAATTCTGTAGCAACTTGACAGAAACGTTTCAGGTCAATCTGAAGACACTTTTGGGCTTGGTTTTACCCAACCAATACTGTCATGTCATTGTGAGGAAAAATCACGGCAGGTTTTTGGGTTATATTATATCCCGGATCGCCCCCACACCTTCGATGTTCCTACTATACAGTATTATCGTACTGTATGATAGACGATTCAGGCATGCGAACATGTTTAAAACATGAAACCATGTTTGTTAAAATCCAAAGGGGTTTCCTGAAATCCCCTGGGTATGCCCCTGGGTGATAAGAAACTGGGAGGCTTATTGATGATACAATGTTGCCATATAAATTTTGAATTAAGGATTTGGGTGTGCATCACCAAAAGTATATAAAAGAAACCAAGAGTGTCGAACAGTGTATTAGCCCATGATTAATGATTGCGTAAAATAATACGGATATTTCAGTAATTTTTTGTTAACGCGAAATGGTAATTTGAAATATGTGGCAATGGGTCTTTGTTGGCCAGTTTTCCGTGTGATTCAACCAAGTATTCAACAGTTATTGTACAAAGAAAGTGTAGTAAGGACCCAAGATAACTTCAGCTCACTAAAGCAATGATTGCACAAACGAGCGTGTTGCCACGCCTTCATGTTTTTGCTTGGTTTAGTGGCCAAATTGGACTACATACAGCAACCCTTAATGGCAATGAAAACGAACAATTACTGAAATATCCATGTTACTTTACACAATCATTAATCACGGGATAATACACTCGTTCGATACTCTTGGTTTCTATTATATACTCTTGGTATCACTAACCAAACTGCACCAGATCACAGAGTTCTGAATAACAAAATTAGTATGGCAATGAATACACAATAGTGTTATTTGATCACTACTATATATGCTGGTGCAACAAACGACATGATCCACTATTAACACTGTATTGTCAATAAACACGTTCCATCTAATTATGGAGTAGTAGTTGATCTTGCTCAAAGTAAGCTAAAGGTTAAATTCCATTTCAGGCACCATTTTTTGAAATATTTAAATCTTGAGCATGTAGGAGAATAGAAGTAGAAATAAATACACAACTGAGTAATCAGTAATGCTCACTGCACCAGCCAGTATGCTTTGACAAGCATTACTGGATCAAATTATTTAAAGAATTAATACTTATATAGTTGTAATTGTTCCTAACAACAGTTATGCTAAGAGAAAATAGTGACACATTGTAACTAACTTGTATAATTTTCCTCCCTGCTCCTGGTATCCATTCTTATTTAACACAGCAGTCACTCCCAATAGTGTTGCCCCATACACCTCATAGTGTTTGTACAAGTCACACTCATAATAGGCATAAGCTCCTAACACAACAATAACTACACTAATATACACTTTTGAATTATCTTACCAATCTTCTTGGCAGCTTCTTTCCCTTCCTCTTCACTAACACATCTGTTTGAAGGTGGCTGGTCAATACCAAAGTGTGGACGATAGCAGTGTGACACTCCCACCAATATTATCGGCACACCGGGACAATGAGGGGATACCTCTGGTCCCCACAATTGTACACAATTTTGTAAAGTCTCCTTAGACTCAACACAAAACAACATAAAGAGAAAATCAGTGTCTGGATAGGACGATGGACGCAGTCGAGCATATTCTTCTGTCTCTGCTCCACCTACAGACAAAGTCATTTTTAATAAAGTGATCTTTCATGTACCACATGACTTTATGTACATTACTATGCCAAAATCAAACTGTCACTTCAATTTTGGTTTAATGCAGAAGAGATGGTCTGTAGTACAACAGGAAATCTTGACAGAAGGAAGTTGACGGATCCACACTTATGTATCAGCTTTAACAAAATTGATGTTGCTGAAAATCAAGAAATTGTATCTAAACACGTACTTTTAAGGATGCTTAGAGACATCTGACAAATTAAAAGGTGATGAATTTAACTCAATCATAAAAATTACTGTTATACAGTACAGTTTTAATTTAGTGTATAACACCAAATGCAATAGAAAATACAGACTGGGCTACCGGTCAATTTTAGAGAGGCGGTAGGGCCAGAATTATGTTAACTTTGTGTAAATTTCTTTCAGAGATGTAATTTCACAACATTTTCCAACATTGCAATCTCAAGTATGATTTCACAATTGCTAGAACTTCAGGTTCTGTGATTTATGGAGAAGGTAGCTAAGAGGAAAGCTATTGCAAAACCATCCCAAAGCAGAATATCTTACGAGTAGCTGTGTTGTACATGTGTACTTTTACATAATATAACAACAATATTCCAATAGATCTCTTTAGCATTAGCATTTTAGTATGTCACATTTTCCTCCCAAAAAATGGTTTCTGGTGTGCACACATGATTTTGACATTGCATCATAGAAGACCACACCCAAAAGATTGCACAAGTTGTAATTCATTTTGTGTACTTAGCCTTCACTTTGTAGATAAGTTTCATTTCCTTTTTGGGGTATTAAATTTGCTGTCTGTGCTATAATTTCTACCATTATGTTTCTACAAGCACAACTGAACTAACATCAGATCTCTGATATCAAACAAATAATCTGCCACACCCAAAATGTGTCACACCTACTTAGGTTTATGCTCCACCTCCGGGCAATACAGGGGATTATACAAATTCCTCCAAATCTCCACTATAGAGGAATTCTGTAAGGGGCTAATTTTTGTCCCCGAACACTGAACTGCCGTAATAAAAAGCATCGGTAACGTCCTTATGGAGACCACTCAGGTGGTGGAGGAGTAGGGGTGGTGCTTGATATTAAAGTGCATTACAAACTTACTAGTGTTCCAGATCGCGAGATTTACCGCCTTGTCGTACAACTCAACACATAGCCCGTAATCTTGCATGTACAAGTAAGTGTTGGCAAAATCTCGTTCATAAAGACCAGCGGTTTGCTTTAAGAAGTGCACCTTCAACACATCCCAGTCCCCAACTATCACAGCCTTTAGATTGGCCATTGCCCTCGCCATTGCCGCCGTCCTGATTTGTGGACGAGTAGCTCAGATCATAGATAGTATGATCCTGCTGTAAGCGCCCACAAAATTAATTTGGGGATCATGCGCTGCTATGATCATCATACACTACAGTACGGTAGTACTGTATATTAGGGATTACGGAGATTTGGGTTTTCATAGCCAAAAAATTCACCCAAAAACCAGCTTCACAACTCCATCCTGGCACCTTCGCAGCATTGGTTAGGTATAACCAAGCCCAAAAGTGCCTTCCGGCAGTATGATCCTAAATGTTTCCAATGATTTTTTTATTTTTTATTTATTGAATGGAATTCTCTACTAACCGCCTGCCTGCCTGATGCCTTCAGGCAAGCGTAACTCGACAACAGCTAAGGCTATGGGCTTGATTTTTTCACTGTTCGACGTCGCTTCATCCAGAGACGTGCGTTTTGGCATACCGCAGTACGTATAATGCACGCATTGATCATGGACTTACCTTTGTCCTCCTTTGTGTTGATTCGCGGTAGCACGATGCATGGCTTCCCTGCAGTACATTTGTAAACAGGAATCGTCCGTATTTTCCATCATACTGGAGAGACGATTCTAACACTGTTCTTCGTTTGTAACACTGTGCAATGGGCTGAACATAGCTGAAAGCAAAGCGTAATGGCCGCGAGGCAGTAATTGATAGTTAGAGGCACACGAATCATCATATTTTTTGTGGTGACTGGACTGTTGCAGGAGCACTTCTACTGTTTTTTGTCTAGCCGGCACTGTGTATCGGGCTGAGCATAGCTTCAGTAAGGTGAAGCTGCATTTTGGAAGCAGTGTTTGATAGCTGGGGCATACGTTCAGACAAAAATATTAATTCTGGCGCCATCCTTTCTTTTGATGTGGTATGCATGGGTTCACCAGTCATAATAATGTTACAAAAAAAGTAAACAAACAGGTTTAAGGGAAAAGTTGGAATTTTAGGGATCATAGAAAAAAGTAGGGAAACAAGGGAGGTCGTCTACACCTGCAGATGTACTAGTGAACGTTTAATTCACAATTCAGTCTTGGTCTTGGACTCTTGGGGGCATAGACTGAATTAGGGATTACATGTTCATTAGTATATCTGCAGGTGTAGATGACCTCCCTTGTTCTGTCTGTCTGTGAATGCTATCCCACTAGGGACCTGTGAGAAGGCTAAAGCCTGTGAATTGTTTCCCTACTTTTTTCTATGATCCATAATCGAACTTAAAATTCCTAATTTTTCCTTAAACTTGTAGATAATACACCCCCTGTGCTGCTATTTAGGTGGTCTCGCGGCGCCCGACCCACTTTTTAGGGTCGGGCACCGCGAGACTACTATTTATGATAAATAGTGATATCTTTTACTGACTGATTGGCAATGAGGAAACTAACCACATCCTTACTGTGATGTTTGCAGTTGTAAGAGTAACATTGTCAAGTCTGATGATATACGGAAGTAGTTCTCGGAAGGGATACGAGATTTTGAAACCACTTGCATAACAGCCCACACAATAGTAATTTCTTTTATCACTTTGTTTATCAATTTTTAATCAGCAGGACCCTCCAGGGGTACCAGGGGAGGGGGGGCTCTTGACCCCCCCCTCCCTCCAAAAATTTTTAGTATACCAAGTTAAAAATTGGACCTTACACAGATAATTCGTTGTACTGTCTATGAAATCTATTACTGCATGTACAAGGTAGTCTTGTAATGCTGTACACCATCTCATGTAGTCTTGTGTTTTTGCTAACAAGGAGCCATTAGCAATGGCGGATCCAGGATGGGGCATTTGGGGCAAATGACCCCCCCTTCAAGAAATCGCATACAAGATCGAGATACTCTAATAGAGCAGTCAGTTACTCTAATAAAGCAGTCACAATGTTCATGAGGCAGTGTAGCTTACCTATGAAGCTATAAATAGGATTCTATTTTACATAACAGACGTGATATATTTGGTAAAGGATCACTAGCTATTATTGTTGTGACCTTTTTTTTTTTTTTTTTTTTTTTTTTTTTGGTCTTCAACTGTTTTTCAGCAAGGTGCCCCCCCTCTTTCCAAACTCTGGATCCGCCCCTGATTAGCCACATTCTATGTCTCTGAAATAATCACAAAATTATATCGTTAAATAGTTACACTGACATATACATACTGTTTGCAATTTCTTATTATGTTATGCCACATACGTACATCTGACAGCTAAATATGGCCATACTTGTATCCATTTGTTTGAGGTTGATTGTGTGTTGTATAAAACACGTTGGCAGTAGTGACCCTATAACATCTTCATCATTTTGATTAATTATGGGAGGCAGTTCTAGTGTGATTGTTGCACAATGAGAAATTATTGAATAGGTGTAATAGATACACAACAAACATGGGTGGTGACAAGCCATAATTGTCAGCATGACAGCAACAATTTTACATGCACCATAGTATGTGATCCAATGGGTAGAAAAACGATGTTGATTGTAGATGCATGTTGATTGTTATAGCTATTAATGATACACGGATGGTAAAGAATGCAGAATGTGCAATATAAGTAATCCGCAGTATAAGTGATCCTGTGTATAATTACGAGTGGTGTTGGGTAATAACAGCACTTGTTAATGTACCGTTTGTAAATAAAGTCTGTTATGTGTTTCTCACAAGACATGGCCAAAGAGTGCAATCGAACTAAAGAGTGCATGCTGTACCATCAAGCTACAAGTGGTATTCTCAAATCAAGGCATAACTGTGTGGGTGGTGTCATATCCATTATTTTAGAAGAATGACTGAATGTATGTTGATTAGTTACTGTAGATAGTCAATATTATCCATACAGTCAGACCTCTCTTATCCGACGCTCAATGGTAGCCATAAATTTTTCTGTATTATGGAGGTTGCAATTGTTGGATTATCAAGTCACCTCTGTAATCCGACATTGTACAATATCTATTATGTCAGATTACGCAGTAAATTACATGTAAAACAGAACACACAAGGTTTTTAACATGAATTAATTTTATATTAGTTATTACAAACAGTTTTCTATTATTGTCAATCAATTAATGCTTTGGTTGCTTAAAAATTATCTTGTTTGATTGTTTTTTAATGCTGCTTTTATTCTCTGTCGTATTACAAAGGTCAAAAGCAATGTATTTCCAAGCCTAGGGAATCAAATTGTGTGTCAGATTACAGAGTACAGAGGTGTCAGATTATAGAGGTTGTTTTCTACAAAAAAAAGTGTTGGTAATGACATTTTGGTTGGATTAGAGAGGATTCTGGATTGTGCAGGTGTCAGATTAGAGAGGTTCGACTGTACATAAGTGTACATGCATGTGTGTGTGGTATGTTAGCTCTAGCAGTTGAATCTTACATTGTTGCTCATTGTAGATTACAATATGCTAGAACAATAGGATGTGGTTACTATAATTGGTTGGATAGTAGCCAAAAGGGGTGTCACTTTGAACATCTGCCAATAAACACATCAGAACCTCATTATGCCAGTAGGTATATCTTCCTCGCTGAAGTGCAACAAGACAGCCATTTAAAATATGCGCAGTTGTAGGTCGCGGGGGTTTACAAAAGTGACAAACAGAGAGCTAGCTTCAGTAGCTTGACTTTGCCAGTGATGTAAATTCATAGGAGTTGGAAAAGGCACACAATATGAATGATAGTTGGCCAGGATGAAAACCAAGTAGAAGTTGGTTCCACAAATGGTTTGATGCTTCAAGAGAAGCAGCATCTTTAAATTTACACTGTACACTTAAGGACTCCAGCTTATGAGAATACTGAGCTGCTTCCATATTAATAGCTACTTTCTTACTAGCAAGATACCAGTGCAGAAGGGATGCTCATTAATTGCTTCCTGAGAATTCCACAATGATTACTGTTAATCTGAAGCAATCCAAAACCAAAGTCAACTTGTACAGCCAACTCATGAAGCATTGGGTCAGATGACTGTGTGACATTGGCTTAGCTTGGGGGTTAGGGTTAGGTGCTTGATCGAGATACTCTAATGGTACAGTCACCCTATCAGAACATTCAGCTACATAATAAGACTAGATTGTTTAAACTGGCCATGAACTGTTCTGATCATAGTATGCTAGCAGAAGCAGCCTATATCAATCAATTCCCAACACATGTTTAAAATGTCAGCTTTTGGTGGAAATTGTTACCATGCAGATTCGATCTCAGAGTATTTAATTTCAAAATTTTCCTGCAGTGGGGGAGGTAGTATAATGTATATAATTTGTATAATTATTGATAAAATCAACAGTTTAAGTATTTAAAATCTTCTTTAAATCTCTTTCTTTAGTAAAGAAAAAGACGTTAAAAAGCCCCAAAGCTGGACTATGGGTATACAAATTAATACAAAAGAAGTGATATCTAATCCAAAACAGCCAAGCTTAAAAAAAGAGTGCGGCCCACAAATAGGCCATGGTGAAAAACAGATGTGAAATCCAAGGTGGCAGCCAAGAAATGGCTGTGATGGTAGGTTGATGGTAAAAAAACAGGTGTAGTTGGTGCCACTTGGATAATATACTCTTGTATATAAGCACATAAAAATCTCTTACAATTGTTTCACAACTTTTGACATACTTTAGTTTTAATACCTATAAACAAAACTAAAAATAATTACTCAAAACATTACAAAAACTAATCAAAATTAAAACTAATAATTTTTCATACTGAAACAACAAACACTAAAATAATAAAGTATAAATTCATACCAAAGAGATGAATGACTGAGCAAGTGAGCATGAACATCATATATTCCAATGCTTGATCACTTGAAGTGATGAAAATAATTCATTCATACATGCTTCAAAGATTTTTGAACTACGAGTATAGCTTTAGTGATATGAATGTCATCATGAATTCAGTTTTGTGTTCACAAAAATAAATGTCCAATCTGATCATCCACAGCTAATAATTTTTTTACTAGTATAAATGTATTAGAATAAAAACACTACTTGATTGTGTCTCCCACATGAAAGCTAGAGGACATGTGATGGAACAGCTGGGATTTACCAGTTTTGAGTCACTCTTATTTTGTTATTTAATGGTTATACCATGCATGGCCACAAGGGATTTGCCTGCTATATGCCCAAGCCCGAGGATGCAGGCATATATATCAGGAAAATCCCGAGTGGCCATGGTATAAGTAATATATACCACTCAGATATACTGTACCTAATAGGTGAAGGAAGACAAACCTGCATTCACCACATTACTTTTATACAGAGCTGAGATTTGCAAATATCGTTTGTGGGTTTAAATTGTAGGCACAAAAAGAAATGATTATGGGTTTCACTAGTTGTAATGATACTAAAAAAACACTTTGTGGATGCCTAAAGTAACCTAAGGTGCTAAAATAAATGCTTAGGTGTATAGGTAGAGAATGTCCTATCTTGTTGTGTGGGTGAAATGTGTTGTGTTGTAAAACAATCCACACATTGCAAAAACAATTACCATAATTCGCTTCATTTTCGTGTAAAATTTTTTCGTGATATAAATTTTCATGTAAAAATACTTTTGTATGATTTACGTGAATGACTGCTCTGTTAGAGTAGTTCAATCTTATATAAAAATTTTCATGTAAGAAATTTTCGTCCAAGTTTTTGCATACGAAAATTAATTTTTACAACAACAAAAAAGCAAATTACGGTATTTAGTGATGCCTAGTAACTGAATTATGCAATGTTGATTCACTCGATTCGAAACAATGCCTAACCTAACTAAACCAACATGTTAAACTCAAACCCCACAATGCAAAACTTTACAAAATTTGTTGGCAAGTATTGATCAATACTTGCCACAATGCAAAACTTTACATAATGATTTGTTCAGGTGCTGAAGTGGCTAAAACTTAGTCTTAGACAAGGATACATGGCATTTAATGGCAGAAAAGTACCAAGAATACTTCATTAAACTATCATAAATGTATTTTAAAGTATTTTAGATGATAAGAATGGAATTATTGGTAAGCAAAGTGATTTGTCACCATTTGTCACCCTTAATCACTCACAGAACTCAATACATTGCCATAAAAGTTAGTTTGTAATGCAGAGGACAGAATTGGCCATATCTTAGGAATGCTTCAAGATATTAAGCTGAAATTTTAACACAAGATAGATGAGCACCCAGTACCTCATTTAAGCTATAAAACAGAAAATTGACCAATGTGCCCAAAAGGTTGGTTTTCCAAGATTAGGTACATATTTGTATTTTGAGAGAATTAAGCTTGCAAATATCAATGGCAGATACAGGGGGGTTGCAATGTTTTCAGCTGAAACCCCCTGAAAATAGCACACGCCCATAATTTATTTACGATTCATGTAGGTGACGATTTGCAATCGAGAGGTATACGTAATGTATTATATTAGGACTTTTCTACTGGCCAAACTTCATACTTTTTCCTTTGAAAATCAACACTACGTAGTTCAACAGCAGGTAGTGAACTTTTTTTTTGGTCTTCAACTTAAAGCTAGGCTGGAGTTGCAATTCCAGAGTGGGCGCCCCCGACAATTACAGAAAACTTCCTCAACCTGAAACCCCCTCTAGATCCACCACTGATTATTAAATATTCAAAGTTAACTGAAGCAGTATATTTACGACAGAGAATGCTGTCACAAAAGATTTATTACAATATTGTGCCCTTTTCCATGTACTTCACACTTTTGGAGGTAAGGGATCTGCAACAACTGAAAAATTATCTATGAGATTTACAGAATTTAAACTCTACACAGAGATTTACAGTAAAAAAAGCAATTATCAAACTGTTAGTATATTATGTAGATAAGTGGAAATTTATGGAAATTTGGACCAATTTGAGAAGTAAGGTTTACAGATTTTTTTTCAATGGCCTATGAGATTTATGCTTCGTTGCTGACTCCTTGGAATAGTTTGAGGCTATACCAATTAGGTAACTTGCTTAATATTTTAACTCTCAAACATTTTGTGGTGGCTTGGCTTCCACCAAGTTTTTTATCTTTGAATTTAATGATTATTAGGTAAATTAAGGTAACCCGAGTGAAAATTCATGATCCACAAAAATAAATCTTAATTCACAAAAATTACATAGCTACCCAGAAAATTTGTATCATTTTGTGTATTTCAAATGGTGAGTAAAAGTGGACAATGGCCACTAAACAATCATAGAGCTAATTATATGGGCTTAGTAAAGCTATGGAGTGTAGTCATATACAGGATAGAAGAATAAGCTGCATGAGCTATTAATATGGTCAATCTCTCACTCAAGTGTAAGTCGTCAGCAATCTAAATTGGCATGTTAGGGTAGTTATCTATAATTTTATTGACCTTAAAGAAATTGCAAAGGTTTGTGATACTTTCTGTGGATCTATTTTGGGATTGCATACAAAATAGTATCAACTTGATAAGTATACAACAGTACCATCATAGTAGCATTTATCACCCAATAAATACTATTGCTAGCATAATTATGTTATCCTATTTGTACATAACATTTTTGTTGAGTGACATTGATGCATACTGCAAAATGTCACGGAGTTTATTACCGCGATTCAAAAAATCAACTATTCACACTCAACCTCTACTTGATGCTTGAAAACAATGTTTAAGTTCATAATTTTAAAGTCAATTATTGTGGCACCATTCAAATATTGGAAGTGCAGAATTTAACCAAGTAAGTATGGTATGTATGGGATGTCTATCTTTAATCATGACAGGACCAAATCATTTTGAGTTGGAATCAATTGACAGTTTGAAGCGTTGGTTCCCTTTAACACAATAAACTTAGTACCTTCTCTTACTACAAAATCAAGATCATATAACTATCTCAAATGAGCTATAGGAAAAGAATAAATTATTCAGTAATTAGTTAAAATATTGTTATGTACACAATACAAATATGAGCTATATAATCCAATTAGGAGTAAATGCACATTGTATGACACGTGTCTTAATAAATTTGAATTCTTAACAGAAATAGTATGATCTGCTTATTAAATGGAGTATAAAAATTAGATAAATATACATATCTACCAATATAAAGACTTGAACTTTTCACTGAAACTTAAATATTCTTTGTTCCATACTTTATCCTCAATGAAATCTCTATCATCTTCAGGTAATTGTGATGCCTTCTTGCTGGTCTTCCACTCATCCCAGATGTCACCATAGTTACTAGCAATCAGTAACAATATCCATTTCTTTAGCTTCATTCCTCCACAATTATTGCAGAAGGAAACCAGATCTACAATATGATGGAATCTAGTAATACCAACTGTGAATCAATGAATAACTTTCTGGTAAATCACATCTATGCAAAAACAGCTAAGCTGTAAAAGAAGGGTGCGGCCTTTGAAAGCCTGCATGAACAAAGTTGGTGGTGAACAAGAAATGGCTGCAATGATGTTAATTCCAATCAGTTTTAATAATGCACCCCTGGCCATTGTTTGGCATTAACATGCAGCCATTTCTTGACTGCCACCTTTGATTTCACAACTTTTCACCCAAGATTTTGAAAGCCACACCCCTTTTTGTACAGCTTAGCGGTTTTTGCATGAATTTCACTTCTTTTTGTATTTTAAATACCCCCAAAGCCAGTCATAAACTGTCTTTGGGACTTGTTTTACCCAATTTCTTCTTATCCACAGGAACAATGATGATGGAAGTTACAATTGTATTGTATTGCATTAGACTACTTGTTACTTAGTTTTGTAATACTTTACTTATCATAGCATTTTATATACCCCAAGCCCAAATAAAATCTACGATACAATACTATTGTAACTTCTGTCTTCCAGAATCATCATTGTGCAAAAAAGACAAGCCCCAAAACCAGTTTATGGCTGGCCATGTGTTATATATTTTAATATCCTAACAGAGTGCACATTTTTGAGGACTTTTCTCTAATAGTACATACACAGAATGTTCTAGATGTTCCTCTGGCAGGTCTATGAATGTGAACTTTTGATGTAAAATAGAAACTTACTTTATAAGGTAGAAATTAAGTGAGTTGAGCAGCTTCCAAAAGCGACTCATTGGTTAACAGTTTGGGAGTTAGGTATGGAGGTCTCTGGTTTGACCTTTGGACAGTTTTTTTTGTCAATGTTTTTGTGCACATATTTCTACTCGGCGACTGTTCTATTAGAGTATTTTTGCACCTGCAATTTTATGGTTTTTTCCTTGTAACTCTGTAGTTCTCGCTGCAATTTCTTTTAAACCACAAAAAACTGACCGTTGATGATTAACCTATAAACAGACTGTAGTATATGGTACTGTAGTATATGGTACTTGTGAGGTGACTGTAGTATATAGTATATGGTACTTGTGCGACTGGAATTCAAATGTGGTTTCAAATTGTGCATGACATAATAAATTACCTGTTCAGGCTGTTGTAACTCAGTGCAAGAAAGTAGAGGTATACCAATATGGGTTTTTGGCATGTACCGATATCCGATATTGATGCCACCAAAAGAAATGATAACTGATAGTTGATCCGATATTTGCTTTACAATTTTAAGTAAACAAAAGTGTAGATTTACCTACTACAACATGTGCATGTATTCATTGCTATACTCTGCCTGTGGTGGTAGCTTGGGTTTCTATTGTGCAATCCAGACAATTAGGCACCCACAAACATTTTTATGTATACTCCCATGAAACCTTAAACGGATATTTCTGCAATACTCCGCATTTTATTGGCTTGTGAGAAAGCTGATTCCTTGGTTATCCTGTGAGTCTTTTTTTACTACAAAGGTACTATATATAGCTGCTGTTTGTAAAAACTGTGATAAGCCTTCCAGCAAGAAACAGTAAATCGCTTGTATTTATATGGCTTCTCATAGCGTCACTAAGCCACTGGCACTAAACAGCTACCTGGATAGCGTAGAAAACCAATATATAATCCGTTTATGTACAAACTATTGCTACTGTATAAATATCAGTAGCGATATTGGTTCTCCTACTGTTCCGTACCGATACTAATAATGGTAAAAATTTAATTACCATGTTGGCCCATATCGGTGGCCAATATCATAGCCGATCAGATAATTGGTACACCTCTAGAAGAAAGCACAAAACTTCGTAAGTCTTTATAGCATGTGTATCTCGGAGTCTCACTCGGAGAGTATCAGCTGCTTTCCAACTATTCCGAATTCGGTCGCCATGGTTATTGTGTTATTCATAGTGCAAACGACACGTTTTACATCACAAATTTAAACTGGATACTGTGATTTGATTGGCTCTACCACTATAGTGGTAGTAGCACAAGTGCCATATACTACGGTCACCAGACCCTTACTCTTAAAGCAAAGGAGTGGGTGCTGCCAGACTACAGTTTACCCGGCAGGCATGACAAAAAAAATCAGTCTTTTTTTTGTACAAATAATCATATGTAACTCATGGAATGTTTATCATATTCACACAAGAATACACCTCAGTGTGTATGCCAAATTCCATGGCAATCAAGTTGTGCATTTGTGGGTTTGTAAAGTGTGTAAACAAAAAAAGATTTGGCTCCAAGAAAAATGAAGAAATTAAACCTAATTTTGAGGGTTTGTATTTCACAAACACATGAAGTGAAGTGCCAAAGGTTTCCAGCAGCTATAATGCAAAAAAATCATGTGCTTTTGAGAAGAGAACTATGCATGCATGAAAAAAAATTTTTGGCGTGCTGACTTTTTTGGCTGAATGACACACTACCATGTGCAGCACAGTGTTTATCAGAGCTGTGACCATTACCAAGGGACCATAACCAATTATTTGCTCCCTCTAATCAGTTGATTAACTAACTAATTGGTTTCACGTTTATTTTAATCAATGGAATTTTTTACATTATCTGTGTTTTCATCCAATTAACCAATCAAACATGACTGTCAGACAGTAAAATGTGAACTGATGGAGTATAGTGCCTATAGCAAATAAATAATAACCATCCTCCTCTTATAACACTATAGCGCATTCATTATGACAAAAGTAAGCAATCTTGTGGTCATTTGAGTAATTATATCCCGTATAGCCTGATTCACCCTCAACAAAAACTGATTGATCACCCGACTAATCATAGTTGCTTCATAGCTCTACTACAAGGCAGCCCTGCTACCAATACAAGACAGCCCTGCTACCAATACAAGACAGCCCTGCTACCAATACAAGACAGCCCTGCTACCAATACAAGGCAGCCCTGCTACCAATACAAGACAGCCCTGCTACCAATACAAGACAGCCCTGCTACCAATACAAGGCAGCCCTGCTACCAATACAAGACAGCCCTGCTACCAATACAAGACAGCCCTGCTACCAATACAAGACAGCCCTGCTACCAATACAAGACAGCCCTGCTACCAATACAAGACAGCCCTGCTACCAATACAAGACAGCCCTGCTACCAATACAAGGCATAGCTAAAATACTCAAACTAACTGTCCACTTATTCTTTTGCTATAACTTTACATTTACATTTGTACTATATGCACATTTGCTGAACGATCATTATCATTTCCTTTCAATCAGTACGTGTACATCTAAAACTGGTTATTGTGTTAATATGCAGTCACTTCACTTGTTCTAACAAGAAATGTTCTGTTATTCTGCAGGATAATCAAAAATTTAATGAATGTGGTACCAATGAATATCCTATGGAAAGTGAATTCATGGGGTCAAGAGTTAATGGGGTTTTATCCAATAAAAGTGTTATAAAAATAAAAATTCATTGGGTCACCCAATGAAAAACTTACAATTCACACTTTGAACAAATTTTTCAGTAGAGTTTTCTAGACAAAGTGCCCAGTAGTGGGTGGAATTGTATACTGAAAACAATGATGCACTCAATTTACCAAATTATCTAGCATGATAACTACTAAGGTAATGTTACTAACCAACTAGCTCATCCAAAAGTTGTTCAAGTTGTGAGTTAAGTTTTGACTGTTGTGAGGCTGCAGATGTCTCTGCGGTAGAGGTTATGATTTTGGAGATGATTCTTTCTGATAACTGCACCTCACTAACAGTTACTAGTTCTGCTAGACAATATTTATCAGCAAGTTGTATCACCTCCAACATTTCAGTGTCTGATAACTTTGCTGCTCTTCTTGATGCACTCAACCCCACCCTGGGATTGAAGTCACACCTGCCGGTGTACAGCCATTCTAACAGACAACAGAAAGACACCAGGCTGCAGTCTTGTATCACCACCTGTGTGGGGTGTTAATAGTATATGAGTAATGATTATGTGTGTCTTGTACCTCCTTCTGATGACTCTCAGCAAAACCACCTGATAACATTGCTGATAACACCTCAGAGTGACAGCACACAATGGCACGATGACCACACAATTTCTCTCCTTCCACTACAAATCTCACATCACAAAATTCCCCAGATGAAAGGAAACACTGAAGATCATCAGTGTTCAATGGTAATTCTAAATTCCACTTGTTCTCTGTTAATTGTTTCACCTTGACGGAGAGCTCAGAGCAAACAGCCGTCAATTTTACTTCATCAACAACACCACTAACTGTTCTTTTATTACTATACAAACACGACAGCACAGCCTCAGTGATCACCGATGGAATATCATCGTTCACATAAAGGTGCACTTTTCCTGACTCACTACAGGATCACCATACTAATATCTACTCAATGACACATATTACTAACCTCTCCATACTTGCTGAAGTGAAGAATGTTGACTGTTTGATTGCATCTGTTAGCTTACTAGCTACACTTGAGCTTGAGTCATTCACTGATTCATTGTTGTTGTTGAAATGTGTTGTAAACAGTTTACACTGTGAGAACAAGACAATTGCGTGGGCATGATATACCATCTGGTTATGATGTATGATGACATCAGAGAATAGTTCATTATTCCACAGTGTAGTGAATGAGAATGAGTGTGTACCCTGATGTCTCATTGGTTGTGTTATTGGTAACAGTTTATCAGGATTATCTGGTACTGGAGGTTTAACTGGACTCTTCTTTCCTCTGCTAAATAGTCCACCAAGGAAAGTAGAACGTCTGTAACAGAGTAAACATATAAAATAAGGTATGGTGGGGGAGCCGTATAGTTATTTACCCTGGGATCCATCACAGCATTATGATGGCAGTTTTATTTATTAACTTACACATGTACACTCTGAGCTGATAAGTTCTTGAAATATGGCCTATTTATAGCACAGCTTTCTTTCAAATGTCTGGCACTTTATTTAAAGTTTTCACTATACATTTCCTATGAGAAAAAGATCATACCATATTTCTATAAATATAAGCTGAGAGAAAATTTCATGAGTTAAATTTTCATGCTAAAAAATTTTCACGTGTGTTCTCAAGCGACGAAACATTTTTAACAATGAATTATGTAACTTTGTTAATTCTATACGGCCTTTTATTGTATATAAGAGAAGCAGAATGACAAACAGTGAAACTGAAGTGTGACGTCTCTGTTCCATGGAGGCTGCACCCCAGATTCAGCAGGCCGGCTCTGGCCAAATTGAGTTAGGTGGGCCATCAGTGGTGAGTGATACATAGTGTGCTTTGCATATAGCATGCTCCTACTAGGGATGTTCCCCCAGGAAAAAAATTAAAATTATCACCTAGGGAATGCCATCCAGAAGCATATTTAGCCTAATTTTAGTTGGACATAGTTATCTTTAGATATATGAATACAATCAATAACTAAACAGCTGTATGTGAAAGCATCCAATCTAAGCTGCTAGGTGAATAATTAATTGCTAGCTGGCCAGTTGCTAGATGAATAATGACCACAGTACTGTTACTGTATCAGTGATTTGGCCTCAATTGCACCATATAGACAATAAGGCACCCACAAATATTTCGATGCATGCTCCTGCCAAAACTTTTCTGTTATATTCTGTGTTTGAGAGACTGGTATAGACTGTTGTAGCACAGTATCTAAGTCCTCTAACCTATGCAGTACAGACTCAATGAAATTTTAGCTGTGTTTCTTTGTATCTATCCTTGTATCCACGATGAATTGATGCAGAAGTCTGAAGTTCACTAGGAAACGAGTAGGGCAGCTGTGTTCAGCAATGCTTGGTGAAGAAACACTTTTTTTGTAGGGGAACAAGCAACTGATCGAGCCATTATAAACAATCAACAAGCTGTTGTATACATAAACAAGTACCTGGTTTATTAACAAGCAACTGATCGAGCCATTATAAACAATCAACAAGCTGTTGTGTACATAAACAAGTACCTGGTTTATTGTTGAATGCAGGGCCATAGCCAGACTTTTATCTGGGTAAATTCTTTTAGAAGAAAAGTGGACCTTTTTTGCATGGTAGCTATGATGCAGGATTACTTCACATGCTGAAACTAGGGGGGGCATGCCCCCCCCCCAGGAAAGTTGATACTATATTTTTGAAAATAGATACTATAGGTTGAATTTGGTGGCATTTCAGTCAGTACAAATAACACAATTTGTTAGGCAGCAAATTCAAGCTCAATACCAGCTATCTTGATGACGTCTGGCAAAGTATCTCTGCACACACACACGCACACGCATACACACGCATACACACGCACACACACACACGCACGCACACACACACACTGCTACTGTAATTATACCGTCTGTGTCTAAATGTATTGGTGAATATGGATGGAAAATCCTGAGCACTATCTCAGCAGAGGCAGTGGAGCAGGCCAAAGAGTGCTTTAAGAATGAAATTTACACATTGCATGGATGTTATTCGTGGGGGTCTGGGGAGCTTGCCCCCCAATTTTTTCATATTTTAATGAAAGCTCTAGTTTAGATATGTTTTTGCAAATAAATTTAGTAGCTTTTAAACGAAAATGTAATGGCTCTATTAGAGTGATTGTTCTATTAGAGTGGTTGACTGCTCTATTAGAGTATTTTGATCTTGCGTTATAAGCACTGAATAAGCTACCCAGAACACTTTATTTAGCTAGATATTGCTATATTTATTAAGTATTTAGTAAACTGTATCTAATGGACTTTTGCTACTGAAATTTGGACTTGCATACTAAAATTGTGGACCTTTTTGTAGACCTTTTACTGACATTGAGGACCTTTTTTCCAAGAGGGCAGCTTTTCAGAACCCCCCTGGATATGGGCCTGGAATGTTCCAACACAATAGTGTTACAGGCCTAAAAACCTCATGATTAAACTCCACGTGATAAAATATGTCACGAATTTCAATATTGCAAAGTGCCCAAAACATGAGATTAAAGTCCTCACAATAAAAACCCGCTATACAGTATGCAAGAATTTTGGAAGGGGTTTCCACTACAGGTAAGTAACCGTTATATTAGAGTAGTTTATATGCCTGACTGCTTTATCAGAGTATCTCCTATCTCAATGTTTTCATCAAAGTTATTAATGCTACAAGTGTTGCTATTATGTGAGAAACTATTACTTGACTATTTAAAATGTGTCCTGATTACCAAACCTCAAGTTTCAATTTCTCAAGTTTCAAGTATAATCTGTCCTCATTCACCTGAGTCCTTGTTTCTTGTTAATAACTCTGGGCCAGCTGCCCCAACATTTAGTAGTGCTGTGAAGTCCTTTAAATGCCAGAACTAATAGTCAAAAACGTCCTTTGATACAGGCAAGAACAAGTGAGTTATGAGGCTTTAAAAATATCCCATACATTTAGTATAGATGATTCAGGCATGCAAACATGTTTAAAACATGAAGCCATGTTGTCAAAATCCAAAGGAGTTTCCTGAAATCCTCTGGGTATGCTCCTGGGTGATAAGAAACTGGGAGGCTTATTGATGATACAGTGTTGCCATATAAATTGTGAATTAAGGATTTGTGTGTGTATCACTAACCAAACTACACCAGATCACAGAGTTCTGAATAACAAAATTAGTATGGCAATGAATACACAATAGTGTTATTTGATCACTACTATATATGCTGGTGCAACAAATAACATGATCCACTATTAACACTGTATTGTCAATAAACACGTTCCATATAATTATGGAGTAGCGGTCGATCTTGCTTGAAGTAGCTAAAGGTTAAATTCTACCTCAGGCACCATTATTTTGAAATAATTTATGAGCATGTAGGAGAATAGAAGTAGAAATAAATGCACAACTGAGTAATCAGTAATGCTCACTGCACCAGCCAGTATGCTTTGACAAGCATTACTGGATCAAATTATTTAAAGAATCAACACTTAAATAGTTGTAGTTGTTCCTAACAACAATTTTGCTAAGATAAAATAGTGATACATTGTTACTAACTTGTGTAATTTTCCTCCCTGCTCCTGGTAGCCTCTCTTATTCAACACAGCAGTCACTCCCAATAGTGTTGCCCCATACACCTCATAGTGTTTGTACAAGTCACACTCATAATAGGCATAAGCTCCTAACACAACAACAGCTACACTAATATACACTTTCAAATTATCTTACCAATCTTCTTGGCAGCTTCTTTCCCTTCCTCTTCACTAACACATCTGTTTGAAGGTGGCTGGTCAATATCAAAGTATGGACGATAGCAGTGTGAAACACCCACCAATATTATCGGCACATCAGGACAGTAATGGGATACCTCTGGTCCCCACAACTGTACACAATTTTGTAAAGTCTCCTTAGACTCAACACAAAACAACATAAAGAGAAAATCAGTGTCTGGATAGGAAAATGGACGCAGTCGAGCATATTCTTCTGTCTCTGTTCCACCTACAAACAAATTCATTATTAATAAAAGTGATCTTTTATATACCACATGACTTTATGTGCAATATTATGCCAATGTCAAACTGTCACTTCGACTATGATGAGATGGTCTGTAGTACAACAGGAAACCAGAAGGAAAAGTTGACGGTCCACACTTATCAGCTTTGACAAAATTGGTGTTGACGAAAATCAAGAAATTGTATCTAAACACGTACTTTTAAGGATGCTTAGAGACATTTGACAAATTAAAAAGTGATGAATTTAACTCATTCATCAAAATTTACTGTTATATGTATGGTACAGTGTTAATTTAGTGTATCACACCAAATGCAATAGGTAATTACAAACAAAAAAGCAGGCCACCTGGTCAATTTTAGAGAGGTGGTAGGGTCAGAATTATGTTCTTAACTTTGTGTAAATCTCTTTCAGAGATGTACAATTTTGCAATAATATTTTCCAACATTGCAATCTCGAGAATGACTTCAAAATTGCTAAAACTTCAGGTTCTGTGATTTACGGAGAAGGTAAAGCTATTGTAAAACCATCCCAAAGCAGAATATCTTACCAGTAGCTGTGTTGTGTACTTTTACATAATATAACAACAATATTCCAGTAGATCTCTTTTGCATTAGCATTTTAGTATGTCACATTTTCCTTCCAAAAAATGGTTTCTGGTGTGTGCACATGATTTTGACATTGCATCATAGAAGACCACACCCAAAAGATTGCACAATTTGTAATTCATTTTGTGTACTTAGCCTTCACTTTGTAGTTAAGTTTCATTTCCTTTTTGGGGTATTAAATTTGCTGTCTGTGCTATAACTTCTAGCATAGATTATGCTTCTACAAGCCCAACTTAGCTAACATCGGATTTTTGTGACATCATATCAAACCTCAAACTTATAAATTATCTAGCTGCCACACCCAAAATGAGAACTCTGTGCCACACCCACTACAATTTCATGCTCCACCTCTGGGCAATACAGGGGATTTGACAAATTCCTCCAAATCACCACTGTAGAGGAATTCTGTATAGGGGCTAATTTTTGTCCCCGAACAAACTGCCGTCATAAAAAGCGTCGATGACGTCTTACGGGGACCACTGAGGTGGTGGAGGGGTAGGGGTGGTGCCTTATATTAAGTGCATTACAAACTTACTAGTGTTCCAGATCGCGAGATCTACCGCCTTGTCGTACAACTCAACATCTACCAGGTGATCTTGCATGTACAAGTAAGTGTTGGCAAGATCTCGTTCATAAATACCAGCGGTTTGCTTTAAGAAGTGCGCCTTCAACACATCCGAGTCCCCAACTATCACAGCCTTTAACCTAATAAGATTGGCCATCGCCGCCATCCTGATTTGTGGCGAGTAGCTCCGATCATAGATAGTACGATCCATATTGACCAGGGAAGACAGCCTGGTGTGCTGCCCAGCCATCTAACAGAGCACAAGATGAGATACCTCAATACAACCTATAGTCTGGACTATCAGTACCCATTTGAGTGGGAGCCAGGTATGGCCGTAAGCTTTGTTGTAAGCGCCCACAAAATTAATTTAGGATCGTGTGCTGCTATCGTAATAATTATTATTTATTTATTGATATATACAGTACTATTCCAATGCCGCCCAGGGAGTGAATAACGCCCCAAGGAAAATTACGCACATACACATGATTACAGTACAGCAATATTATAATTATATGTCTAGTAATTGGTTAGTAAATAATCATGTTAATGTTTTCCGATTCAATCACTGAGGTTAGCAAGTTATCCCAGACGACAATTGTGGAGGAGTGCTGATAGTAACTGGTTCAAGTACCTGGATGGATAAAGTGGTCTGGGTGGTGGTGTCTAGTTGAACGTTGTGTGGTTAAGAAGTATGGTGGTATTGATAGGCCAGATAAGTTGTGGATTCAGGGGCGGATCCAGAGTCTGGAAAAAGGGGGGCACCTTGCCGAAAAAAAGTTGAAGAGCAAAAAAAAAAAAAAAAAAAAAAAAAAGGTCACAACAATAATAGCTAGTTATCCTTTACCAAATATATTATATCATGTATGTTATGTAAAATAAAATCCTATTTATAGCTTCATAAGTAAGCTGCACTGCCTCATGAACATTGTGACTGCTTTATTAGAGTAATTGACTGCTCTATTAGAGTATCTCGATCTTGTATGCAATTTCTTGAAGGGGGGGGGGGAGCTGGATCCGCCATTGGGATTCCCTTATAAAAAGTTTGCAATCTGCTAATCTTACGTCTCAATTCAAGGGTAGGCCAGTTTAAAGTTTCTAACATGTTTGATACACTACTAAATCTGTTATAATCAGACATAACCCACCACCGGGGCAGCTCTACGTTGGACTTTTTCTATGGTTTGGATGTCAATTTGCTGATATGGCCCCAGACTGATGTTACGTACTCCATGATGGGACGAACTATGGTGAGGTAGGCAGAAGCCTTAACAGAAGAAGAAAAGTTACTCAAATTACGTCTTAGAAGCTAAATACTTGAGATGCTTTGGTTGCTAATGTGGTTTGACCAGGATAAAGATTTATTTAGTAGGACACCCAAATAGGAATGTTCTTCCCTTACATCTAGAACGTGATTATCTAAATGGTAGTTATGGGTTTGGTGATTGGGAGAACCTGATAAGTACGCACTTATTTATATTGGACTTCATTTGCCAAACTGCGGCCCATTTGGGATAGCAAGTTGAGGTCATGTTGAAGGATGACAGAATCATTCTCAGATTTAATAACTCGGTATAAAATACTCCCCCCCCCCCCCCCCCCCCCCCCCATGCTACTATTTAAGCAGTGGTTTAATATCGATACCTATCTTTTACTGACTGATCAGCAATGAGGAAACCAACCACACCCTTATTGTGGTATTTGCAGTTGTAAGAGTAACATTGTTGAGTCCGACGATATACAGAAGTAGTTCTCAGACGGGATACGAGGTTTTGAGACCACTTGCATAATAGCCCACACAATTGTAATTTCTTTTTTCACTTTGTTTTTTTCTGTAATTCCCTTGAGATGTAGTTTGTACCTTGTCACAGTGGCGGATCCAGGGGGGGCACGGGGAGCACGTGCCCCCCCCCCCCCCCCCCCCCTCCCTTAAAAAATGTATATAAGATCGAGATACTCTAATAGAGCAGTCAATCACCAATCACTCTAATAAAGCAGTCAGTGTTCATGGGGAAGTGTAGCTTACTTAGGAAGCTATAAATAGGATTTTATTTTACATAACATACGTGATATAATATATTTGGTAAAGGATAACTAGCTATTATTGTTGTGACCTTTTTTTTTTTCTTTTTTTCTTTTTGCTCTTCAACTTTTTTTCAGCAAGGTGCCCCCCCTCTTTCCAGACTCTGGATCCGCCCCTGTGTCATGCCCACAATGGTTTCCTACGTGTTCCACTTTACTGCACTTTGTGGTCACCGACATGCTGTCTGAGGTATCGTATGTCTTTATTAGCTATTACTGTTTGTTCTGTACACATGATGTTTTCATCACTAATGATTCACAGCATAATTCATACACAAATACTGACTGTATTTATTCCGTCTATGTTTAGGTGTTAGAACTAATAGTCCAAATATTCTACCTTGACTCAAACAAAAACAGATCACAGCCCCCAATAGTGAATAACATTAGAGTCATTTATAGATTTGAGGTTCGTTTTGTCTCGTTATAAGGAGTTTTTAAAAATAGTTGTTCCAATACTGAATAAAGACGGGGTTAGAATATGTAGTATTGGAACACTATTTTTGCTGTGATAGTTTCTCTCTTTCTAGTATGCTTTGATGTCTCTAACATCAATAAGAAACCTCCTGGCATATTAGAAACCTTCTTAAGTGTGGTTAGAAACTTACTAAGTAATTTATTCAGACTTCAAGCACATTCATTAAATACATACTTAAAACCTATTTATGAAAACTTGTTTTTGATTGCGGGTTTCTAAAATATAACACAGTTAAAATTAAACACCAAGCCATGTTCTAGGAACTACACCCTTAATTTTAGAGAAACCTTGGCTTCACCTCAGTTTCAGCTAAAATCAGGGGCAGATCCAGACTTATGGAAAGGGGGGTCAAAATAAACTGAGGCCCTACATTGTCTGGTTTGGTAAGGTGAGACCAAAAAAAAGGTCACAGCCAACTGGCCCACCTCACCAACTACGCATTTATCGCTGATAAAGTACATAAAAATCCTTACATAGCTCGCTACACATTACTCTAGTACTGTGACTGCTTTATTAGAGTGACTATTTGAGTATCTCAATTTTGGTATACTAAAAAATTTTGGAGAGGGGAGTCAAGAGCCCCCCTTGACCCCCCCGTATCCACCACTGAAAACCATGAATAACCTTGGGCTGGGTTCCTAACATGTACTTAAGACTATTTGACCAGTGGCATATAGGGGTGGGCCTGTGTCCTACCAAAGAATTTAGGTATGGCAGTTTGAGATACTCTCATAGGGCAGTCAATCACTCTAATAAAGCATGCAGTCACTCTATTCAGGGCAGCAGTGTAGCAACTTTGCAATAAGAGTCTAGATACCCCATTGTAGAATCATAATGAATCAACAACTTCTAACTAACATTTGGTAATGCTATTTATTAGGTGAATGGTACATACCGTATGATTAATTGCTGCTTTAGTCACCTGGGTGCATGATGAATACCCCACACTGTTACTCAGGTGGTCATAGCACACTTAACCAGCAGCACATCTTTGGGGTGCAGTCACACTTTCAGGATATGGTGTGTAAAACACATAAGACAAGCAGTGTGACTCTAAATTGGTGTGTATGACACTAATATTTATACATTAAAAGCTATTGTCTGCCATTATAGATGATTCTAGTATTTAAAAGAGGTATTTTGTGGCATCCTTTATCATTGAGGGGTTGTAAGAAGGATTACAAAGTATCAATTTCATTGAATTTATGTGTTATTAAAATATAACTGTGACAGTAAACTCATTTTGTGCTAAGCCATTACACACAGACAGTGCTGATCAATGCACAAAGCTGGTATAATTATATGTTTGTATCAACAAAATTAATTTCCATTAGTTCATAGCTAAATAAAATACATTCAATTATGTCATCAGACATCAGAATGTAAACAACAGTAAAGGGATAACAATACTGTGCACTAATGATCAGTGGGGCCAGTACATATCGTACTGTAGAACATGTAAGCCTTGGTTGAATGAAATTAAAACCCACAATCAAACTCCATGCTTGGTGATATAGGTTTTAAATACATTTTGAAAACAAAGTTTAAGTAGAGATGTTAAAGTAAGTAAGTTGCTGACTATCACATAGTGCTGTGTACTGTTTGTAGATTGTTGACATTCCAGGATTGTAACACCAATTGTGAAACTGTAGATGAGATGATACAGCATATCACAAATAATACTGAGATTAGTGGTTGACTTGGCTAATAGCATAGCATGTTATGACATGCCTCCCACTCCTAAATGCATTGGTTGACATGCTATGCTATTAGCCTCCCACTCCTAAATGCATTGGTTGACATGCTATGCTATTAGCCAAGTCAACCAATGCATTAAGTGCTAAGTGCTAAATGCATTGGTTGACATGCTATGCTATTAGCCAAGTCAACCAATGCATTAAGTGCTTTTTATCAGTTGTGAATTTATGGTTTTATGGTCATACTCTATTAGTGTGACTGGTATGGTATGAATACTGACTGGTATGCATTGATTGACATGCTATGCTATTAGCCAAGTCAACCAATGCATTTAGGAGTGGGAGGCATGTCGGACCATACCAGTCACACTAACAGAGTGTGACCATAAAACCATAAATTCACAACTGATAAAAAGCACTTAATGCATTGGTTGACTTGGCTAATAGCATAGCATGTTATGACATGCCTCCCACTCCTAAATGCATTGTGACATGCCTCCCACTCCTAAATGACATGCTATGCTATTAGCCAAGTCAACCAATGCATTTAGGAGTGGGAGGCATGTCGGAGGCATGCCTCCCACTCCTAAATGCATTAAGTGCTTTTTATCAGTTGTAAATTTATGGTTTTATGGTCACACTCTATTAGTGTGACTGGTATGGTATGAATACTACTACCCTTGTAAAGATTAGGGACCCGCCGATTATGCTCATAATTTTACCTATTATGCTATGCTGCACTGCTCAAATATTTACCTATTATGCTTAAATTTATGCTCAATACTTACCTATTATGCTCAAATTATGCCCAATTATTTATGCCTCAGTTCTCATGCTCTGCTAATAATTTCCAGTTTATGGATAAATAACAAGTGGCTGAAGCACAAACTTACTTGTCAAAATGCATATCACAGAAAAGATCGATATACTCTAAGGGAATAGATGTCTTAATGATTAAGACAAAATATACATTACAAGCATACAGGGGCCTAGACACAGGGGTACCATGTGCTGATGGATCAGTACAGGAGCCCTGGCAAGACTTACATTAACTAAAGGTAAATTAAATTACAATACACAAAAAAAAGAAACAAAAAAAACAACTATATCTACATATATGTAATACTTAAAGTTTACCTAAGGCGGTCTAAAAGATCCCAGCCCGGGGAGGCTCTAGAATTAAAAATTCTGTAAGAACAGGACACAGCAATGCGAGCTGCCTGCTCAAACAAGGATCTTATGGTTTTCTTTGGCACTTCACAAACAGTAGCCATTTGAGCAATTGTTTCTGGCAAAAAGTGGCCTAAACAACCAATTTCAATTGGAACAAGATTGACAGTTAACCCAGAAAGCTGGAGGTCATATTGCAAGGAGCTATATCGATCTTCCTTTCTAGCTCTAGCAGCAAGAAGATGTTGCTGGGTATTAGTTGGTACTTTCAATTCGAACAAACAAATGGAATCATTAGAAACCAATACCAAGTCAGGCCTGCTGAGGGTGGAGGAAAGATTGGTTGGGATGGTACTAGGGGGGCTGGAACTAGCTAGATAACCTGGAAGGTCAGCATAAAGTTTGAATGTTTCAGGTAAATGCTGTTGGAGCCCATGAACAAGGACCTGTAAAACTGAATCATGTCTCCAGGTATACCTGCCTTGATCTAGAGCAGCAGGACAGCCAGTCAAATATGGTTTGTTGTGGGTTGAGGAGCTTGACAAAGAGCACATCTAGGATCAGTAATAATGTTCCATCTGGCCAGGTTCATAGGGGTTGGTAGAGTGTCACAACCAGCACGTAGCAGGAAGGACAGCTGTTCTACGTGAAGGACAGCTGTTTTTCAGGGAGGCCATACATCAGTCTCTTCCACAGAGGGCAAGCTTGCTCCAGAGTTACAATATCTAAAAATTTATTTTGAACAGTTAATGGTTCCAGTTTTGATTTCCAATATTCAATGTGAGCAGAACGTAAGTTGTGGCGAGCATGGTTCTTGAAAGTTGCAGAGTGAATGTTGGCAACTGAAGCCTTAGCAGCAGATAAACAGTCAAGGACAGTGGAAAAGATATCGGATCTGTTAGCTAAAATAGAATGTCGCAGCTCTATAATCAGTGGATCAACTGACCGTTCAATAGCCAGAATGTATGAAAGTTTGGCTGATTGCTTCAGGTGTGGTAAAAAGGGGAGATCCAACACATCCGGGTGGAAAACAGTTCCAGGAGTACAATTTCTGGGGAGGTTCAACCAATTTTTCACAAATTTCAACACTGATGACTGTGCTGAAATAATAGAAGACACGGTAAGCCTCTCAACAGCTAAATGAAAATGTAGAACAGAAGACACAAAGTTTTTTAAGATCCATATCTTATATTCTCCCCGAACAGAACACTTATCGATGGATATGCGATTGTTCTATTAGAGTTACTGACTGTTCTATTAGAGTATATCGATCTTTCTGTGATAGCTATTTTGATAAGCAAGAATTCATCAAGACTCACGGTAGTGAGTCACGCGGCAAGTAAAGCAGAAACGCGCGCCGCAGACAATAAATGACGCGACCACTACGTGAGGATTTTACAAGAACGAACGTTGTCAAATTCGGCCTTCCTGTAATCCACCCGTCACTTACGCTATCCCTCTGAAACTCTGGAGTTGAACTCATCGTGTCACTAGTAACTACCACACAAGCAGTGAAGCAAATCCATGCCGATTGTTTCGTGATCGAGGTTGCTGACATCAAAGGGGAAGTTTCATTTTTTTTTTTTATCATCGCATGCGGTTAGACGCAACCGCAGGTGTATGCCTTGCGTTCCTTTGTGCATTCCGAACATTGATCGCCCTGTTATCGCTTCAGTATTCACTCAATCACCTCAAGATTCACATCATCGATTTCACCATACATGATTACCCTACAGTCGTGATTTCAGCACCAAACGAAGTTTCAGTCGTCCTCAGTCGACCTAGAGGCCAAATACAAATCCCAGATTGTTGTTTTCCGCAATACTCGCTTGGCATGTAGGGCAATGTGTCTTTAAACTGTTCTGAAAGTTTCGTTCAGATTGAAACATTTGTTTTCGAGAATGGCTAGTTTGAAATTTGCGAGGGGTCCGACACTTCTTGAAATCTCGTACGCTCCCTGCAGTAGAATCAGAAATCAAGCCTCTAACCTCCGTAATTGTCTGTAAATTGGAGAATATTTCCGTAAACTAAAGCTTGCGTAGGCGGAAATCAACCTGGAAATCAGAAAGAAATCTGGAAATCTCGTACGCTCTTTTCGAAGTGTCGGACCCCTCGGAAATTTGAATTTAGTCGCCCCCACGTCATTTGCTCTCTAAGAATTTTACTCGGAATTTAAAGAATGACGCAGAGCACAACTGCGGTCACTGGGTATTGATGAACTGGCGCTCTATGTAGTTAATCAGTACATATAGCCACCAAGAAGTGTGCTGCCATAGATTATAGTCCATAGATATAATCTATGGTGCTGCATACCATCCTTCGCTTTGAAATTAGTCGCCCCCACATAATTTGTCCTCTAAGGGCGCGGCTTAAAGAATGACACAAGAGTACAACTGGGTTACCAGTTGTTGACACAAGCTGTGAGTAATTAGCACATGTAGCTAGCTTAAAAGGAAGTGTGCAAAGTCACCATGCATTATTGCATTTTATAGCACCCCCACACAAAATTACACATGTAATTACAACGTACAGAGGAGACACATGAATACCAAACACTTTTCACAACAATAATGTAAGAATTGTACAATAATGACTGTAATATAACTGCTATGCAAATGTTTTCCAGTGGCCCGCCATGGTAGCAAGTCTCACATGACGGCATGTAGATTCATCCAAACACAATGGGAGTAACGAGTAAGTATGATGACAACAAGTTGGTATGACTCCATTTGTAGAATCCAGATGAGTGGGTGTGGCTCCAGTATGTCTAAACAGTTAACAAACATTCCTGTTATAAATACGTGCTAGAGTTGCAATATAATAGTATAGTATTTATTTAAATGCAATAATACATAGTCTCCTTTGCATCACTATCAAACGACACTAAGTGGAGGATACTGTTGCATCTCTAGTATGTACACTCTATCAGTACAACCTATCTTAATGGCCACTAGTATAGAAAGACAACCACTCTTGAAAAGCCAATTCCAATTGAGAATTTATACACTGTTACCTGCTGAATGAGTGAAGGTGGCAATAAACAAGTTCCACCGTAATTTATAGACGTGATCTGATCCTGTATATTCTGTCAGTGGATGAGATCCACTTGGCCAGGACAAAATGTGACTCAAGTGCCCTGGATGATCCATACTCAACCAACTTATGACCCAGTGGCACAATGGAACTGACTATTTATAGAGAATACAATTATATTTATTTCTAAGATGTGTGGATGTGTGGACACATTACAACACATTACATGTACATACAAGACATGCTACGTACTGTTTTAGCATTTCAAGTCACCACATTATACACGTACCAGTCAACAATGCTTCATAGTGCCCATCAGTAAACCTGAAGAAAAGTTACGAAAAATAAAAATTCACATAAGTACCATGAAACCTCATTAATATGGCAGGCTGTGGGACCAAAAAATTTGGCTTGAATAACAAGGTGGCCTTATTAATGAGGTCATAAGTAATGCTTAGCTATATTTGGGACCTACTAGAGGTGGCCAATATAATGAGGTGGTCTTATTAAAGAGGTGGCCACTAAGTGAGGTTTCACTGTACATATAGTTCACAATAATTATTGTGAACAATATTAATGGTTAACAATATACACTGAAACCTGCAGGTCACTTCTTGTGGAAGATTGCTCTCTACACAAAATGACACATTCAGAGATCAAGACTCACGGTAGTGAGTCGCGCGGCCAAGAAACTACAAAGCGCACGCCCAATTAAAAGACGCGCGGCCACTACTGTGAGTTATTTACGTGTAGGGCCGGTTTCGCAATATTAGTCCTAAATTACGCAACATCTCTCAATAGATTTGTATTGCGTTACGTGATAAAAAATCTTTAGGAGTCGTCATCATGTTCATAGTTTTTTTGCGACCTCGCTAAAATAAAAAAGTAACCATCGCAAAATAAAAAATAGGCGTATTTCACTTTATTTCTCTACCTTATGTTACAACTACTGTCATGTTATACCAGTCAACCAGTCAACATAGGTGTGTATAGTCCATCTAGCACTGACATTATCCAATCCTGGTTTGCCTATAGAGCGTATTCACGTGACGTCACAAACGTGGCGTTTATTTGAAACAAGTGCGGCGTTTATTTAAGACGTGTGGATAGAAGCCCAATGGTGCAAAACAAAAAAATTGCATTTTCCTTCTTTCTACCATACCTGGAACAGAAGCAGCCAATTCGCGACTATGAGGTAACCACCTGTGAATGTGTAATAACATACTAGAAGCATGACCTCGTAGCTAGTCTACTTCCTGGTATCGCAGCGGAATGTTTCGTCTTGTGTAGGGACATGGCACACTTCATGGCCATTATTTCAGAAACTATACTAACTACGCTCTTGTGCTTCTAGTTCCTAATTCTCCATTGATAGGCGACTACTGTACTGCCACTAGGAAGTTGTTCGGTGTATTCGTGGTGGTGGAAAAACGCGAGGTAAAACTTGCTTAGTTTTGGCCTGTGTTTTGTTGACACTAAAAGCAGAGAGAAAACCGATTCATGGCAGTATGGTAGTAGTATATTAATGGTTAATGATGTACTAGAAGCACATTGGCGTAGTTGGTCTACTTTCTGAAATTTTCACCAGAGAACGCGCCATGTCCTAGACGCGTAGGAAAACAGATGGGGCGTTCTATTACGATATCAGAAAGTAGACTAGCTACGAGGTTGTGCATCTAGTATGTTATTACCCACCTGTAGGTGATTACTACATAGCCACGAATTGGCCGTTCGTGTACCAGGTCAGGAGGAACGAATGAAAACGTGATATTTTTCTATTGTGGCATTGGGGCTTTTACCACACGTATTTTAAGCGCCTCGTTTGTAATTTCTTCGTGAATACGCTCTATACGCGTATTTTCTTCAATCAACCTCTAATCCCTACAATAACTTTTAAAGACACGACGTGGACACAAACTCTAATGCCTGATAAACAAGTTGTGACAGCGTGCTGAACCGTAAGTTCCCTAGGGATGGCGTTTTAAGCAGAAATCTTTTAAATTCCATGTAGTACCACACCCCATGCGAGCGTTTATAAATCGCCAGTTGTCTTTGAACAAAATCACTAGCGAAGGTGCTTTAAGCATACTCTTCAATTCTCTATTTACATGTAATTTTTAATAGGTTAACCACAAAGGCCGATAAGGTGAATACAAAAGGTAACAAGCCTTTAGGGGTTACCACCTCTATGTAGTGTGTACCATGTAGCTTGTGTTGTGGCTTTCATTAAGTATTATGCACACACAAATGGTGCAACAAAATTTTGTAATGGATTGCTCGAATGTGGTTCGTGGTGTTGTGGCTTGAATGTGGTTCGTGGTTTGCCAGTGACCATGTATGAGTTGGGGTTGGTCCACACAACTTACACAATATTCAAATTTCATGATGGCCATGATAATTTCTTGCCATATGGTAAACATACAACAATGTGTAACAACGTTAATTAACATCACATCAAGACTTGACTAAAAATAGTTCCAACAATAGTGATGATTTCTTGTATGTCAGCATGACGATACTGAGACCTGTAAAAGAATAAGCAGGCACTGAAGTTAACCTTAAATTAAACACTCATGCAACTGACCTGGAACATCGGTCGCAACACCAAAAACACTTGTTTCGATATCTGATGACACAATCCAGCAGGCACTGAATTAAAACAGAATGTACAAAAAAACAAAATATGCCGGGCTGTGTCAATAATAGCATGGATAATCAAAATGAACAAAAATTATATCCCAGGCTAAGTGAATGAATAACATAACTGTTGGGTAAGCATGTTAAACCAGAACATTAGGACATTAGTCAAACCAGAACATTAGCACATTAGTCAAACAAAAGTACGCTATCACAACTTGGTCATAATACAATGTTTGTACCACTGGACTTCACACTGGTTGCCCAAAAATTGTGCCATTCCGGGACAACAGCATAATATTATGAAACAAATAGTTACTACAACACAGAAGGCTTACTGTTGCACTGTCTACACTGATATACCATAATTTAAAAACATAACAGGTGGGCATTAAATACAATACACTTAATATCTGGGTACTAGGAAAAAATCACTAACATCACAACATGTAAACTGACCTGGAAATTAACACCCTTGATGCCGCTACAGTCTACACTGGATACTTGTTCGAACCCATCAACACTATGCCTGATACATCTGAGTAGACTGACCTGCAAATTCACATCACTAGTATACAGTGATAATTGATAACTGCAAAAACAACAATTGCAATAATACAATTCTTCTGTACGTCAACTGACCTGAAATTCATGACACTCAATACCGAGACCTGTAAAAGAATAAGCAGGCACTGAAGTCCAAAATTAAACACACATGCAAACTGACCTGGAACATCGGTCGCAACACCAAAGACATCTGTTTCGATATCTGACGAAACAATCCAGCAGGCACTGAATTAAAAAGAGAATGTGCAAAAAATCAATATGCCAGGCTGTACCAATAAAGGATGAATAATCAAAATGAACTAAAAATATATATCCCATATGTAGGTTAAGTGAGTAACATAACTGTTGGGTAAGCATGTAAACCAGAACATTTGGTCATTAGTCAAACAAAAGTACGCTATCACAAACTGGTCACTGATAATTGATAACTACAAAAAGAACAATTGCAATAATACAATTCCTCTGAATGTCAACTGACCTGAAATTCATGACACCTATATCTTTGTTCCTGCATGGTCTCAACTTACATATGTACCATGATCACATTCAACAGCTAGTGGATAAACCAGTATGACCATGGCCAGATGGCCTGCAAAAACCAACAAGCAGGTGTTAAATACAATACACATACCTAAAGCCTGGAATATGAAAAATATTATATAAGCATTATTCCACACTGATATAGTAATAGATTATAGGATGTTGTGGAACTTGCCTAAACGTGTAAACTTGAACATGAGGACAACTGCATAATCTGGACACTTGGAATTGTCCAATACCAGATGAACCGCAAGTAGGTACTAATGACATTCACTTCAACATTTTATCCCAGCTGGGTGAATCTCTTGTAACTGAGTAAAAAGGTGTTTATTTTCCACCTGCAACCAAAGTTCTACATTTCTGTGGTTGGGTGTACATAAACTGACCTGGAAAATCAGTATGCCATAGGGGTATGGAAATGGTTCCTTTCCTTCTGTTGTGACATTACTTACAGCTGACTGGTAAATGATCATCGATGTCCCCATGGACCCCAACAATGAGTATACCAATAACTTCACAAGTTGGAATGAATTTCCTTTCAACATCTGGTGGACAGGTCCAAAAACCCTATCGCACAAACACGGTGAATCAGTGTGTGGCGATGTGACACGTTGCACAAACTTCACTCCTCGTTTCGTTAGCATTCAAGACCGGCATATATCATAGAGTCCCTCAGTATTCTTGCCCATAGATATTAGAGTACGTCTTGCCGGACTCTTACTTTTTCAAGCGTTGCTCAAGCGATGTAGTTTCTCACGAGGGGCTCGAGTTTCTCAGTAAAGTCGAGCCGATTAAAGTACGCCTCACCATCCAGTTACATTCTTAAACCATTCAATTTAAAGCCACGGATCATGAGTGTCCGCTTAAGGTAATTAGGGACTTTCCACGAGATTTCCCCTAAATAGATCACGTGTTAGTTGTCAATCTGTTGGTATACATGGTTCAACAATGCGGTAAGTGTAGTATAAGCTGTCAATGAATAATTGTTTGTGCACAGTTATTTTTGTGTGATAAGCATGCTTGAGGAAGGGTCTGGGGGACGAAACTAATGTTTTGACAGCAGTTGATGATGGCCAGGCAAAGAACTGCGAGAAGCACTACTATGATAGTACTTTTTTGTTGTTGTTGTTTTGCCTTGCCATGCCCACAGTGTAGTCCTCTATTTGTGTTCGCATGCTGTCCGAGGTTTCACATGCCTATTTGTTTTGTTGTACATCTTTTCATCACAATTGTCAATGATAGTTCTCTCTCTGATAGTAGGGAAAAATTCCCACCCCTATAGCTCTGCCTAGGGGCATTAACTAGTATTATCTACAGCTACTGTATTATGTTGCTGATATGTACATTCAGGCCAAGAATAAAAGTGAAAGTGGTAGTAAGGCTCAATCATATTATTCTGCTGAACGGGCAAGGGAGTCTGGGACTCTGGGGACATGTTCCCTCAGGAAAGTACAAGTACTACAACTTTTTTGTTTTAATTGCTTCATCAAGTATAAAAATTTCAGTCAAAAGGTGATAATCGAGCTCTGGTCTTATGCACTGGTTGGAGTGGTTGTATCGATACTGCACTGTGACATCCTTGAGGGGTTAGTGCTGGCATTGTCCGTGGCAATACTATTCCATCTCCCCGAGTCTTGATGATTGAGTCCTCCATTCCTTTCTCTGCTGCTCCAATCCTGAAGTTGTGACCACAGTCAAAAGGTGACGATCGAGGCTCTGGTCTTGCATCTATACTGTACTGCAACACCCTTGAGGGGTTAGTACCGGCATTGTCCATCGCAATACTGTTCCATCTCCCATATACAAGTCTTGATGGTTGAGTCCTCTATTCCTTTCTCTGCTGCTCTAATCCTGAAGTTGTGACCAAAATATTAAAAAATGGTTATAACATGATAAATGATTATGATGATAACAATTACTAATGTATTTATAGCTGTGTAGCAACTGTGAACTAATTAGGCACTTGCAAGTTTAATTAGGTGTCTGAAGCATTTAACATGCACAGATATGAGATATATTCATGACGTGCAGGCAGTAAAGATAAATTTACTCTAATAGAACAGTCATACTACACCGTAAATTCATACTTCCGAATTTACAGTGTTATGAAACAATCATTATTATGTATGGATTTTACTGACTCTCCTAGATAATATTCTGCATTAATGTTAATTGCTCATTTCCAAAAAATTAGCTTTTAAACCAAATGTAGAGTCTATCACTGACAAAAATGAGTGATATCCACCCCAAAAACACCTTCGCTGTAAAAAAGGCGCACCCAAGAAACTACAAGTACCTGGAACCCAATGTAAAAAAGAAAAAGAAAAATCAGCTTAGCTGAAGTGAAAAGTAACTGATAACTTAAAGAGCTGATATCTGAAGCGGCCAAGAATACAATTACTAAAGTTTAATCCATGCAAGAACACCTTGGCTATAAAACAGGTGTATACATGAAAGTAACTGGGAACTGAAATGGCTGATATCTGAAGCGGCCAAGAATGAATGGTCATATACAACTAATCCAAAAATGTAACACTGAACCTTTATAATTCAGCTGTGTTCTATATTCACTCTTGCTGCATCGTAAAGTAATTTCTTTTAACTCTAATTGGCTGGTAATTTGGCCGCCTTTTTTTGCTCTATTATACTGACTATTAAAAAAGGCGGCCAAATTACCAGCCAATTAGAGTTAAAAGAAATTACTTTACGATGCAGCAAGAGTGAATATAGAACACAGCTGAATTATAAAGGTTCAGTGTTAAATTTTTGAATTAGTTGTATATGACCATTCATTCTTGGCCGCTTCAGGTATCAGCCATTTCAGTTCCCAGTTACTTTCATGTATACACCTGTTTTATAGCCAAGGTGTTCTTGCATGGATTAAACTTTAGTAATTGTATTCTTGGCCGCTTCAGATATCAGCTCTTTAAGTTACCAGTTACTTTTCACTTCAGCTAAGCTGATTTTTCTTTTTCTTTTTTACATTGGGTTCCAGGTACTTGTAGTTTCTTGGGCGCGCCTTTTTTACAGCGAAGGTATTTTTGGGGTGGATTGTATTTAGATGAATGATACAGTAACGCATTGTGACTTCAATACTCGTGATGTGTCACTGCTAGGCAGCAACCATATACACGGCACTGCCACATCGCACTTGCTCGCACACACAATTTTGCTAAAGATTTTACAAATTGATAATTAAGGGGTGTGGCAACTAGCTGTTTCGCTCGCAAGACTGTGTGGCAGCTGTTTCCCTTCTGTACAAGTGGCCACCAAGACAGGTCCACTGTGGATGAAAGCCAGGCATTAGATATTTGGTATTTCATGTGTTGAAGACATTCCAGGGCTTCTGGTAGTCTCAAATCTCACCACAGTTTAACTCAGGCAGTGTTGTGGTCACCACTAAACTACTGGAATGCTGTGTTATGTTCATCTTACGCTTGGCTACTATATTGTAGAACTGAAATGGATACTCTAAAAAATATATCCTATGGATAATGACTTCATCACTTTCTTCATCAGGAGCTTATAAGGACCAATAGTAGTACCAATAGTGAAACTTTTTACACTTGGGGCTGACAGTCAACTGCCTATGTCTGAAGCAGTGCTTTTGGTGCTCTAACAGATTGGCTGCCCCCTTGCTGCCAGCACTCACTGTCTCATACGCTGTCATACACTAAATCCATCTCTATAGCCAGTTAGAACAGCATGCTTCTTACCTTTCTTTAAGGCCGCATAATGCAGCCACCTCTTTAAAAGGCAAGGTTAGAAAATTTTGTCCCTACGGCCTGAATAATGACCAATTTTCACTGTACTATTAGTGATTAGTGATCATGGGGGATTATTTATTAAGATACTAAGATATACAAACGCTACAACCTCTAAATATAGCAGTAATTTTTTACCCTGGTCCAATGTCTCGTAATAATCGTGACTTCATGAGAGACTCTACTGTGACAAAGTACATGTTTATCATGATATGTGCTAATCGCCTTTTTACAATTAAGTTTTACAACACAAATACATAGATATGGCGATATAAAGGGGGATATATGTATATTTTAAGAATGGAAAAACCTGGTTTTGAAGGTTTTACATGATGAGTTGCATCGGGTGGCTCTGTCTAAAGAATGATAGTGAAGTAAGTTAAGCTCGTGAGGCAACATGGCGGTTTATTTATGTGTATATAGCCAGTGACTACTGATATGATATTTGTGTACTCGTTGTGTAGCTATGTTGCATGCGGTGGGTTTTGGCAAATGGTTTATCATGTTCTGGTAGTAAGTCACAAAGAACGTTTCTGGAGCACTGCAAGGCTGGTTTTTGGGGTTTTGTTTTGATGGTTTTATAGAGCGGTTCAGTAAGTGGTCACAAAGAACATTACCATGGAGCACTGCAAAGCTGGTTTTTGGGTTTTTGGGGTTTTGATGGTTTTATAGAGTACAGTAAGTCACAAAGAACATTACTGGAGCACTGCAAGGCTGGTTTTTGGGTTTTTTGGTTTTTGATGGTTTTATAGAGTTCAGTAAGTCACAAAGAACAATACTGGAGCACTGCATGTAAGGCAGGTTTTTGGGTTTTTGGGGTTTTGATGGTTTTATAGAGTACAGTAAGTCACAAAGAACATTACTGGAGCACTGCAAGGCTGGTTTTTGGGGTTTTGGGGTTTTGATGGTTTTATAGAGTACATGCAGTAAGTCACAAACAACAATACTGGAGCACTGCAAGGCTGGTTTTTGGGGTTTTGGGGTTTTGATGGTTTTATAGAGTACAGTAAGTCACAAAGAACATTACTGGAGCACTGCAAGACTGGTTTTTGGGTTTTTGGGGTTTTGATGGTTTTATAGAGTTCAGTAAGTCACAAAGAACAATACTGGAACACTGCATGCAAGGCTGGTTTTTGGGTTTTTGGGGTTTTGATGGTTTTATAAAGTTCAGTAAGTCACAAAGAACAATACTGGAGCACTGCATGGCTGGTTTTTGGGGTTTTGGGGTTTTATAGAGTACAGTAAGTCACAAAGAACAATACTGGAGCACTGCAAGGCTGGTTTTGGGGTTTTGATGGTTTTATAGAGTACAGTAAGTCACAAAGAACATTACAGGAGCACTGCAAGGCTGGTTTTTGGGTTTTTGGGGTTTTGATGGTTTTATAGAGTTCAGTAAGTCACAAAGAACAATACTGGAGCACTGCAAGGCTGGTTTTTGGGGTTTTGGGGTTTTGATGGTTTTATAGAGTACAGTAAGTCACAAACAACAATACTGGAGCACTGCATGGCTGGTTTTTGGGGTTTTGGGGTTTTATAGAGTACAGTAAGTCACAAAGAACAATACTGGAGCACTGCAAGGCTGGTTTTTGGGGTTTTGATGGTTTTATAGAGTACAGTAAGTCACAAAGAACATTACAGGAGCACTGCAAGGCTGGTTTTTGGGTTTTTGGGTTTTATAGAGTTCAGTAAGTCACAAAGAACAATACTGGAGCACTGCAATGCTGGTTTTTGGGGTTTTGGGGTTTTGATGGTTTTATAGAGTACAGTAAGTCACAAACAACAATACTGGAGCACTGCAAGGCTGGTTTTTGGGGTTTTGGGGTTTTGATGGTTTTATAGAGTTCAGTAAGTCACAAAGAACAATACTGGAGCACTGCATGCAAGGCTGGTTTTTGGGGTTTTGATGGTTTTATAGAGTACAGTAAGTCACAAAGAACATTACTGGAGCACTGCAAGGCTGGTTTTTGGGTTTTTGGGGTTTTATAGAGTTCAGTAAGTCACAAACAACAATACTGGAGCACTGCAAGGCTGATTTTTGGGTTTTTGAGGTTTTGATAGTTTTATAGAGTACAGTAAAACCATTATGTGTGCTAGATTTTTGGTAATGTCATGATTTTTATTTTGAAATTAATTTGCTGCTAAGAGTATATAGTTTCTGCTAGGCTGGTTTTGGGAGTTAATAAAGTCACAAAGGATGTTATAGCTTTGTGGAATTGTTATAATATGTGGCTGGGCCCAACGTAAATACACAGTTTAAATTTTCAAGCCAATTAACTTTTATGTAGACCAATGTGTATGTGCTCTTAGCTTAGATGCATACCCCAGAAATTAGCACCAATTAAATTAAGAAAGATTTGTATGGCAAGCACACATTTAATCAAGTATAACAATAAAGAGACCAAATAACATCACTAAAATGACTATAGCTTATGAACATTACTGTATTGATAGTTACAGCCTTTAAACTTGCACTGTAATTATGTTTATAATAAATACGGCTTTGTAATTTATTTTCAGTGACTAAACTGATCACTAAGTCTTGTACAAATTATATTCAATTAAAAGCCATGTTGGCAGAGTCATGAAAATCATTTAGTTCAATTGAATAGCCTGCTGTAAAGAATAATCAATGTTTTACTCAAAATTTAAGCCAGTATGAAGATATCTGGCCACACATTTCTAGAAATATTTAATAGTGGCAACCTAAAATAAATGTCATATATATTTGTATCTATTAACTAATAGACTAAGCAGCCTAAGCCAATTTGTGTAGATCAACTTTTAATATTGTTTAAATGGTAGAGCTCTTCATTTTTTTGTTACCTCTTCAATAAGTTACAAAATTTCTGATAGTGGGTTTGTTCTGTTATTAGACAATTGACTGTGTCAGCCAAGATGAATTACAAGTATAATTAATTTTTTATTTAAAGTATATACACTGTATTTGGTTCTAGCTGCTTATTTTTTCTGTTTTACCAATTACAATTAAGATCTTTAGCTTTCTACCAATTCTGCCATCTCACAAAACTGTTATATAGCCAGAATTTAGTTACTGATTTTAAAATCTGTATATAGTGTACTCCATGTAGAAAGCATGTAGCACATACAACTGGATAAAATATATTTGGGCTAGCTGTATTCCATAAATCCCATATCTATAATATGTACATGCATGCTTACTACATGTCTCCAATTAAGAAGCTGGGGAATATATGTAACAGTGAACTTTAGTAGCTGATGGTTTACTAGCTATTCATTGATTTGCCAGTACATAAGCTTTATCCTTAAAGTTTAGCTTGGGAGGTTATTGACTGTAATGAAAATAGCAGCATCTTTATGCTTTGTGCTCGACACTGCCTTTTAACAACAATATACGTAGCAGACAAAATATAACTGAAAAATGTACTTCATGCATGCATGATCAATCTGATGAGAATGTATGCTTCAAATATCTGTTTGGTGCACTCCTTTCAAGCAGATAATGACATTTAATCACAATGATTGAAATGTAAAGTAATTGCAATTAACAAATAATTATATAAGGTTACTACATTTAATGAAGTTTTGGCTGTACTGGGTTCTTATCATGTTGATAACAAAATGCAATGTACTTATTCCGTCGTTTAACCATTCTATGAAGATAGAAGTGATGGTGCCTCTTTCCCATAGAGCACACAATTTTCTTAAAACGAGAAATCCAGGCAAACGTCTGCTCACAGCTCATTGTATTATAGGCTTCATTGTGATCCTTGACAGATTTCGGATGGTATTTCTCATGGCACTTCCTGTCTCGATGGTTTTTGATGTGCAGTGAATCTATTATTTTATTAACATCAAGCCAAAGGCTACTCAAATTTCCGGGCAAAGGCAAGGGATTTCTTGCAACATGTAAGCAATCAATGTGACACATATTGTCGTAGGACAATGTGATCATTTTCCTTTCATCTCTGGTAAGATTCCCCAAGGCTGATACCATCCAGGATAGAATAATTAAAAATACTTGTGCAGGTCCTTCAGATCTGTATAATTATACAGGACACTTAAACTGTATCATTTATTCTAAATAGGAAGTTATACACTACAACTGTCTATAAATTCTAGGACCATTCACATTCACACAATATTATCACATTCACAAATGGTAAATTTAGATACATTGTATTTTGATGATTGAACAAAACTTTCCATGCAGGTGGATGTTTCCCAGTACAATGCTCTACTTGGAGCTTACTGCTTTGAAAAGGAACACTGGATCTTAGTGGTCAGCATACAGAAAGATGTGCTGCTTTCTTTATTTAATTTGGTATAGATTGTAGAACCACTTCAGAGACGGATCCTATATATCGATCCAGCCATGAACACTCCACAAAAGGTCCTAGACAGGATTAGAAAACAATGGAAGTTAGTCAGATAAAATAGACAGATAACAGGAAGAAAGGAATTAATAAACTGTTATTAAATAAATGTTGGCCTTATCTTTAATGCTTTTTGTCTGTTTTTTTTTCCAGTCAATATAGCATCCATGCATCAACTCAATGGTGGCTACTGGCTACAAAAGTTTACTTGGGAGGTAACATCAATTCCCCATAGCTTCCAAGAGGATAACTCGTCATGTGGAGTTTATGTGATGAAGGTACATTTTGCTAATGCTCATGCACATAATATAATAAGTACCTAATTCTTGTTTAGTTTGCTCAGCAATATTTGGATGGTTCGTCATTATCATTAGATGCCAACAGTGTTTCTGATACCAGAATAGAAATGGCTAAAATGATACTAAGTAACTCTGGTATGTGTACACCATTGTATATTACATAGTTTTAGTATAGTTTTAATTATGCAGATGACATTAGTGAATATTGCCGAACTTGTTCAAGTAAGGCTAGGAAGAAATGCATTTGGGTAAGTTGATTTCTGTAGCTGCATATGTATCATTCTTATATCTATAAAATTTTCAGATTGGGTGTGACAACTGCTCATCATGGTACCACCTAGATTGTGTGAACAGAAAGATTAAGAGCAAGTTGGAGGCTGCTAATATACAGAGTGTGGATTTTGTTGGACCCTGCTGTTCCAAAGATTCGTTTTATGTAGTTAAGGAGAAGTACTGAAGTAGTAGTTATTAGCTGTATGCTGCAAGTAGTTTTAGCAGTAAACTCATGTATAATCATGTAAATCTCATTTGATAGTGTATATGACCACAACAACTACATAGCTATAATATTTGTGAAGTATATTGGTACAATCAACTTCCACACAGTAAGTAATACTGTCAAAATACTGTAATATGATAGAGTATTCAGCTCTTGATAATGAACTTGGTGTCAATGTACTGTTAGTGTCCACTACCTGGGCAGCTTTAATAATAAATTAATGTAAAATAAATTTTTAAAAATTACAACATGGAGAACGGAGATTGCAGAAAAAACAACAGAAACAAGAAAGTTATTATATAGGTGCTAAGTAAGCTACTGTTCATCAGCAAGATCAAGAAGTACTAAGGCATGCGGCCTGACACTTGCAATTGTCACACATGAGTTGGCTAGCAAATAGAGATTTATGTGTGACAATTGCGGCTTTAAGATTCCTTAGTACTTCTTGATCTTGCTGATGAACAGTGTTAGCACCTATATAATAACTTTCTTGTTTCTGTTGTTTTTTCTGCAATCTCTATTCGCCATGTTGTAATTTTTAAAATTCATTTTTACACTAGTTTGTGTATCTTTTTATGTATCCATTTATTGATGACATCATTTCAATATTTTGGTGACTTAACATGCCTTAGTACTTCTAGAAGGGCTTATAACTTGCTCGCTGTTTGACTTTTAGCTTGTTACTGTTTTTAGCACTTGTAATATACTTTAACCTACTGTAATCTCTATTACAAAAATTACAACAGTTTATAATAATTTGTATATCATTTTATGGATAACTACATGTAGCTAATCTGCATTAACAGTCAGCAACAACTATACACATATATCAAATCAGTAATCATGTTTAGGCTTACCAAATTTTCTTCTAAAAGTTGTTTTGTGGCTGTGGCTGATTATTTTTTGTGTTTCGATGTGTGTTCTCTTAGGATTTCATTGACTCGATGGGTAGTTAACATACAAAACTGCCTCAAAATGGATGCAAGCACATGGAATAGGTCACAGAAGTAAAGAGTGACATAACGACATAAGTTATTCTTCCAATTGATTTTCCTGTAGGTTCCTTAGAGGTTGTTTATGGGTGTGTGTGTGTTCTATTAGGATTTCACTGAATCAATGGCTGGAGAACGTACAAAATTGTCTCAAAGTGGGAGGTAACATTCACATATGGATATAAAAATAGGTGACAGACATGGTCAGTAACATAGGAAGGAAGGCTATGTGGTTTTTCTTCCCATAAACTCAACAGATTTTTCTTTAGATCAGTGAAAAAATAATAATAAAATAAAGAATCGGCACATTTTCAAGATCATGAAAAAGGTTGTATCTTTTCCCATTTGACTTCATACTTACTAGTGGACCCATAGTCCACCCAAACTTACTTCTAAGGTTTTGTTTGTGGTTAAGGCCACACGTTATGATGGTGTTTAGGTGTGTGTTCTATTAGAGTTTTAACAATAACATGGGCAATCTCTACCACTACTGTGGTAACAAGCACAATAGATCTGTAAGGGATACATATAAGGTAAAAATGACAAACTACTATGGAGTAAAGGTGGCACATAATTAAAAATACACATGGTAACAGCAGCAGTCAGATGCAGAAGTATACATAATAATGGTGGAGAAAAGCCTCAGTCATCACCTCAACAATAGAGTGCAAGGTACTGTATAGCAACTCTATATATGTTAGCTAAGTCCACTTTCATGAGGACTACATGCATTAAACATCTTAGTGCAGGCTATACACTGCTGTTCACCGCAGCTTATCTTTCCTACTTGCATGGTATACAGCTACTCATGCACTACGTTTAATGAACACTATCGACTCTTGGCCACACATTTACACAAAATGACATTTGCTGATAACTCCCTGCTGTTGTAGTGATAGCTGGGCCTGGTTCACTTACATTGTGACAGCTAGGCACCACCCCGACTGAAAATAGCATCTTCTTACTCCTGTAGGTTCTAAGGTTTTATCACTCTTGAACGACCATCACATTCTCTAGTCTTCAAGCATTTGTCTCCATTAAGTTTCACACCTTTAATGTTTTAAAATCTTGGTCACTAAAAAGTTCATAAATCATTTCAGGTTCATAAACCAGACAAAAAGTTTCACAAATCTATTAACTTTATTCACATTATGGCAACACTGATATTTTGGCACTTGTGCTCTGCTTGTACTTGCCTTTGGGTCGTTGCTACTATAGGGTAGAATCTCAATATCGATTGTGGTGATCTAAAAGTAACTACATTATTACGAATCTAGCATAGCCTTTGCCATGCCAAGGGCGTACCCAGGATTTTTCCATAGGGGTTTCCACTCAGATATATAGCCCTGGATTATGGTAAAATAGTCTACAGTGCAAACATGGAGGAGACAAGTGCTGCTCACTGTGCAAAGCACACTTTGTGAAATGTGAAGCACGAACTTTGTAGAGGGGTCTGAGGGCATATCCCCAGGATTTTTTAAGACTTTTAGCTTCCAGATATTGAATCTGGTACTAATTTTGACAGTACATTAGCTAGTACAAAATTGTGTACAGATTGTTTACTGGTTACCAATATCTATTGGATAACTCAGTAATTTAGGTGCATGCATGCTGTAAACTGAGCCATCATATTATTGCTATGAGGCAGTTAGCTAAAGTCAAATAGGGCTAAGAAGATAGCTAGCTATATTTGTGCGCATTGCATCTGCGAAACATGCTCTGCCTGGGGGAGTTGGTGGCATGCCCCCTACAGGAAATTTGTGAGAAATTGGCTCTCTGAGATTATTTTTATTTATTTTATTTTAATTGCTTTACAGAATCAGGAATACAAAACAAAGTCAGTAATGTGTAGGTGAGTAAATGTGAGTCAGGGTGATTCTGAGGGTCTACCAGTGACTTGCACTGGTAGCCTATGATTACAAGAAAATAATAATAATAAATGTGCACAGAATTAACTTAAATACTTAGCTATGCTGGTATCAATTTTGACTAAATTTTTGCTGAAATTCAGTTGGAAGCTTTGATTGAATAAATGACTGCTCTATTATAGAGTAAATGAATGCTTTATTAGAGTAACTGACTGCTCTATTAGAATATATCGATCTTATAAAGTGGAGGTAAGAGTGAGGGATAATTTGTGAGTTTATATGAGTGTTATTTGGCATGCACTAGGCCAATGAAACTTGATTAGCAGTTTCGCGTCACCGCCCGCATCCTTTCACTAGCCCCCGCATGGAATTTCATTATTGGCAATTTAGATCGAAATACTCTAATAGAGCAGTCACTTTTACTCTAATAAAGAAGTCACTTTATTATAGGCATGCCAGGAGTACTAATATTCTTTTATTCAAATGAGAAGTGTTATCCATGCAATTTTACAACACTTTAGTGACAACATGAAGGTTTCTGATCTCAGCACACCCTAGTCTGGCGTAGCCGACCCGCGTGCGGAGCGCGAGGGTCTGGTGACATCCGTATCACACACCTGTGCCAAGAGGAATGCAATCAATTTTAAAACGCGCGCGCGTAAACAAATTAACAACTTCCGGTTCAATCACGATGGAGATTTGGACAAAACTATACCTTCGTGGCACTATCTTTCTGATGAAGAATTCGAACAAACGGAAACAAATGTCACAAAAATTCAGTAATTGCAGTAACGCAATTTGATTGGTGTTACCTGTTTTCGGTAACATGATACAAGTTTTGAATGCTAGAGTGACCAAGGTGTGATCCACTCTTAAAGCTGTGATATTCTCGCCACAACCAGCACAAAATATCTTCAGTTTCCCGCACCATTTCTCTATCCGGTCACGTATTGTGACGTGATTCATCGTAAAGCAGTTTATAATTACATTCCACTTCTACAAACGGGCTATGCTAGAGTGACCAGACCCTTCCTCTTTATGCGAAGGGCGGCCGCGCCAGACTAGTCCTGGAAACCCCTTTTGTACGCCCCCTGCATGCCATCACAAGGCACCACCACAATAGATGATATGCACAAGTTATTATTCGAATGAAAAATGATCAATTAGATTCCAGCGGCGCCAAAGTTGACGGTGAATGAGTCTCGTGAGCCCATATAAAAGTGCGGGTAGCAAATGCGGCTCGGACAAAAACTCGCCACTAGAGTTACGACATAGAGCTTCCTACCCACCAAACCTTCCTTTCCAGGTAGTAGGATACATCTGTCTGAAGGAAGCGTTCCCAACAAATCTACTGTCTACTTATTGAAGCGACCCGTACTTTTTGCCATAGCCCACAATACGTTCATTCACCGTCGTGACGCAATAAAAAATCACGTGTTTATTAGAATATTTACGGTCAAACAAGTTGTGCATATCGTCTATTGATTGTTATAGTGAGTATTATTAATTAGAATTAATTGCACATTGCAAGCCATACTAAAGTTAAAATTTAAATAAAGTCTTTTTTGCTATTATGTCATTTTAAAACAAGTTGATGTTGTACTACTTCTAAAAATCAGGCGCCACTGTGTAGCTCTACCTGAACGTAATCACCATTCACCAATGCTATACTATTATATAAGGTTTTTGTTCTGTAATTTTACATACTGTAAAAGACAGTTACGCATACACTTCATTGTAATTTAGTATTTTGTAATTCATGAAATACAAGTATTTTCCGAAATATGTTTCTATGTGTTGCTAAGGAAGCATAATTGTAATAAACCGCTCTAACCGACACATTACGCACAGAAGTATCTTTTCAACTGTTTTATAGTCTATCTATAGTATTATTCTTTGAAAATTCTTGCAGCAAAGCCTCCGGGCTGCTCTTCATTTTCGTTCGCATAGGTACGGGTCACGCCCACTTTTAGAACGGCGAGATACGCATCTACTGGAAGCCTACGAGACGTTTTTCAGTTGTAGAACACCTGAACAGCCCACTAGGAAAGCCAATCTCGAAGCCTGTGGATAGTCGCTATACACCTGTTTTAAAACTCGGAAAAGAAACCACCTTCAAGCCAAAGCTAACCAGTGCGGTAGTTAACTACAGGTTTTGCTTAGCCTTAACTTGTTGTGGATAAGCTGCTTTTACCACTTAGCTAATGGTTTGCTCACGTGGGTGCGTACAGACCGAGGGGTCCGCAACGCAGCAAAATCGTGTACGAGATTCAGAATCTTTACGGATTCACCGGAGATTCAGGGATTCCGAGGGATTCAGTCGAGATTCACTAAGATTCCCCGGGATTCGCTGAGATTCGGTGGGATTCACTCAAGATTCAGTGGGATTCACTCGAGATTCATTGGGATTCACCCGAGATTCAGTGTATATTCAGTGAGATTCACCCTAGATTCAGTTTATATTCAGTGAGCTTCACCCGAGATTCGAGGATTCAATCAAATTTAGCCCGGCCAAAGCTCAGAGGTCGGCTTTCTAGCGACTAAATATTTCAGCTAGTGAATATCATAAGTTTGGCACTGTAGCTACGTAACTTGGACAACACTGATCAAGCAGCATGGAGTCAGTAGCTAGCTAGCTCTTCACACTGGCTCAGTGTGATGATTCCTTGTACCAAAATTTAACTACTGAATGTCCAGCTTATATATATATATATATATATATAGGCTGCCATTAGGCAATTTACAGTTGTAGCTAGCTGCTCGTATATACATATATGTACAAGTGTAATATTTCTTGTAGCAGATGTATTATGTACATAAATATACCTCACCATTTTTAGTACATGCCATGGAGATGGCTAAGTTGGACTGAGACTCGAATAAAACTATGCACTATAATGACTATATGCATCTTTTCACCGACATCAAGATCATGCATGACACTGAAATAATCATGCTGTGTGTACACTAACATAACATCTTAACTGTAAGGATTTCACTTTTCATTTACAGTTATTACAAAACCATTTTTGTCCTGGTACAATATTGTTATCAGTGCCTATGCACTCAAAGTGAAACCATTCTTTACACGTCATTTGGCCACATGATGGCCCACATCACACCATTTCCTTTTCTTGTCATTTTGGGTGACCTACAGTAACAGTACACTTCTATTTTCACAATCTTTGATTGAAGCACTCTTCTCTCCCTGATAGTCGGAAATAGGGCCATTCTTTTAGTCTCAAGGCAAGTAAGTAAGTGTTCTCTCATCAAGCCTTGATTGTACACAATTGATGATGGATCTTGTCCATGGGCAATACTGGTAATATAAGCGGCTGCAAACAGTCCACAATCATTGTCTCCAGATTGTTTGTTAACATTAGCAATTCCAACGGTAAAATACTTGTTCTTGGTAAACACAATTAAGTTGCGACAGCAGTAATTTCGTGTTCTTATGGAGCAAAGAGTACTTAGAATCATATAGAATAACATCAGCACTATCAGCATTTCCACTAGCTGATGCTACTACCCAATGATTACGGTTTACCAAAAGTATCTGCAACGATGTCAATCCTGTGGGCATTGGTGTCATTTTCTGTAAATCTTGTTTCAGGGTATCTTGCAAAGAATGAATATGAGGAAATTGGCACTTCAACCTTGACTGTTAGCTTGACTGTTAGCTAGGTATTATTGAAAAAGGACAACATGGCATGCAATTCAGTCCTCAATTTAGTCTCAGCACTATTAAGCCTGTTGATTTTATTCAAGGATTAGGCTTTTCACCTAGCTTGACAAAACCTCTTGATGAAACGTGGATTTCAGTTAACACGATTTAACAGCAAAGTTTTGTCCTCCATACGTGTCCATACGCGAAGTGGTTTGTTTTCTATGTACCTGTCATCATTTAGTCTGCCTTCCACACCTCGCTCCGAGCTGCCCTCGCATCTGTCCAAGTCCTGAGCCAAATCCACTGCAGCTTCAGACATCGAGCTCGCACTGATCGAATAACCAACTATTGTACAACACAGTCAACACCTGAGCTATTGCCAGCTATCACAACGTACCAGTGTTAGCAACAGACAAAGGTGAGCTCTTGCGCGAGCCAAGTCAGTACAACGACACGAGGTAACACCTCCAGCTGATCGCGAATTTTTTGGTAGATCACGTGACCAATATCCGGAAAATCTCGTGATAAGATTCAAAGATTCACAAAGATTCAGGCACAAGGTGTACGAGATTCAGGTTGCGTTGCGGACCCCTCGGTACAGACAAACATAGATAGGTACATAATGTCATGCAAGAGTTCATAATATATATACTGCATGAGGAGAGTATCCTACTCCCATATACCCCTGTAGAAGGGCGTATTGTAAAGTTACGATGTATTTTTTTTATTTATTTATTGATTAGCAAACACCCAACAGGGTTTTTACGCTAATGTACAAGGTACGTACACATAAGTGCCTAGTTTAAGTTACAATAACATAAGTGCCTATAATTTAGGTTACAATAATGATTAGTACTAAGTTACAATAAGTGCTAAGTTACAATAGGTGCTAGGTTACAACTAGTGCTAAATTACAGTAAGTGGTAAGTTACAATAAGTGCTAGAATTACAATGAATACTAAATTACAGTGAGGGCTAAGTTACAATAAATACAATAAGTGCTAAGTTACAGTTACAAAGTAGGAGTAGTTGATTGTTTAAATGTTTCAAGATCAATGGTAGATAGATTAGGGATACATAGATCGTTCCAATGGGGAATAGTTCTGGGTAGGAATGAATAGAGATACGTGTTTACTGAAGACTGTATATGATTAAATTTCTGATCATGATGGGCTCTGGTAGCAGTTTGATTTAATGATGGCAGACAGCGATTTGGGACCAATAATAAATGATTAACTATCTTGTACAATAGGATGAGGCGTGCTTGCTTTCTGCGTTCTTGTAAAGATGGCCAATTTAGTTCATTTAACATGTCTGTGATACTGTCACGGTGGTGTCTGTTCCAAGGCTTATTTAAGACGAAACGAGCAGCTCGATGTTGAATCATTTCAAGTTTAGAAATGTCATTTTGGTGGTGTGGGTCCCAGATGGCACAACAATATTCGATAGATGGTAGCAGAAATTGTTTGTAGGCATATTCTTTGAAGTGTTTATGACAGGAATGTAAATTTCGCTTTAGGAAACCAAGTAATCGATTTGCTTTGTTGCATATGTAGTCAATGTGATCGTGCCATGAAAGTTTATTGTTCAAGTAAACTCCAAGATATTTAATCTTTTCTACTGATTTCAAGGGCACTCCATTCATTTGATATGTAAACGATGTAATGTTTCCGAGTTCATCTGTTTCTCTCTGTAAAACTAATGATGTCATTTCCTAAACAAAATATCGATTGAACGTGTCCCTATTTATTTATTTATTTATTACTGAGCAGGCAGCACCCAGTGCTGGTTAGCTCAGGAAAAAAAGGAAAAAATACAGTTACAATGATTTACATACATAAATTAGGTGTTATAAATTTGTTTGACTTCATCAGTAAATTGGTCAATGTCAACACTATCAACTGTTCTGGGGGGAAGAGCATTCCATTCACGAATTGTTCTGTAGAAGAAACTTTGTTGGAATATATTGATGGATGAAGTGGGGAGAATGTAACGTCTTGGATGGTAATGTCTGGTGGTTCTTTCCATTTCTAAGTAATATGATGGAATAGACAGAGGGCATTCATTGTTGATGATTTTAAATAGTGTTTGTAGTCTACATATCCTACGACGTACTTGGAGAGTTGGCCAGGAAAGTTGCTGTAACATATCAGTGACTGAGCTGTATCTACTAAAGTCATTTAACACCCATCTCGCAGCCCTACGTTGCACCTTCTCTAAGTGTTGGATATCATTTTGATAATATGGGTCCCATACAGTTGCAGCATATTCCATTTTGGGAAGAACCATGATTACATTAAACCGTAGTTGCCACTTGTTTGCCCAGGTAGATAGTTGGTCCAAATCATTCTGCAGTTGGATGGCATCCTCTTCCGAGTTGATTGTTCTATACAATAGGCAGTCATCTGCGAATAATCGTAATGGTGAACTTAAACCGTCTGCAATGTCATTAATGTATAAGAGGAACATCAAGGGGCCAAGAACAGTTCCTTGGGGTACCCCAGACTGGACAATTACTGGGTCTGATGAGGCTCCATCTAAAACTACTTGTTGAGATCTTTCAGTAAGCCAGGTGCTAATCCAGTGACAGATGTTCCCTAACGACGTCGCTAGCAACCGAACGAAGCTATGGAGCTTTTAGCCGTTTTCACTAAAGCACAAGCATATTACACCAGTTTAGACGACTGTATAGGCGTTACTAGCTAGTCCTTCAAGGAATATGGCTGCACTTTAGCTTCGAAGGCGTGTCACAGCGTATCGATTCTAGAATTTTTATGGCTTCGCTTACGTCACCAACCACAACACCTTGTCGTTACATCATAACTTTACAATACGCCCTTCTACAGGGGTATATGGGAGTAGGATACTCTCCTCAGTATATTATTATTATTATATTATATTTGTTACTGTGCAGAAATCAAAAAGATTGTTGTGCACAGGTGTGATCATAATGCATGTTCAGGTTGGTACAAAACTCATCTAAGGTAGGGGAGTGAATTACAAAGGGGGGGAGTGTGTTCCAGAGTCTGATTGTAGAAGGGAAAAAGGAAAATTTATAGGAGTCAATCATAGTGACAAGCTGTTTATAATATCCTTCCCTTGATGGACGATGATTAGGTATTAGATCATTTGTAGGTATACTTAGATTTCCATTAATTATCTTATACATTGTAGTTATCTTAGACTTGTTTCTTCTTTCTTCGAGGGTAGGTAAATTTAATGATGACATCATTCTTGTTACACTACTAAATCTAGAAAAATTATTGTAGCAAAATCTGGCTGCTCTCCTTTGGATGGATTCAAGTTGGTTTATATTGGTGTGGGTGTGGGAGGCCCAGACAGAGGATGCATATTCAACAATGGGGTGGACCATCATCTTGTAACAATTGTTCTTAACAGAAACAGGGCATTGGTGAAGATTACGACGCAAAAATCCATTAACCTGGTTTGCTTTGCTAGTGACTCTTTGAATGTGTTCATTCCATGATAGTTTCTGGTCAATGGTGACCCCAAGATATTTTGTGTGAGGAACCTCAGAGATGATAGAATTCTCCTGATGATAGCTATAAATGATGGGATTTCTTTTATTGGTAATTCTCAAGTGTTCACATTTCTTAATGTTAAATTCCATCAGCCAAGTATAAGCCCATTCAGTAAGTTTGTCAAGGTCCTGTTGTAGGGCTATACAATCGGATTCGGAATGTATGTAGGAGTACAGTAGGACATCATCTGCATACAATTTAACTTTATTATTGACACAAGCAGGGAGATCATTTATATACAATAAAAACAGAAGTGGTGCAAGTACAGTACCTTGGGGTACACCAGAGAGAACTTGTTTAGAGTAGCTGTTTTTCCCTTCTAGCACTACATACTGGGATCTGCAAGTTAAAAAGGACTTAATCCACAATAGGATAGATCCATCAATCCCATAATGTTGGAGCTTGAGGTAGAGTCAGTATATATACTATGAACTCTTGATAATGTACATAGGTACACACACACGTTTTTCCGGAAACAATTTCAGTAAACCAGGCCTTCGGCCGGCTGCGAGCACGCGCCTGGTTTAAATATCGAAAGATTACACTGAGCTTATATAATCAGGCTGGTAAATTGTTCCATAATTGAATGACACTAGGGTAGAAACTGACTTTATTAACATCAATTCTTGGGGATAATTGCACAAATTTCAGGTAAATTGCTAGACTCAAAGCCATTTTTATTAGGTTAGGAGAATTCTAAAGGCTGCAGCACATGTTGCTGTCAGACCTTCAGTGCTGGTCACCGTAAAGCATTAACAAAACAAAACAAAAAAGCAAAGCAAAAACACGCTGATGCCAGTGTTAGGGTCCGCAACGTGAAAATGAAGTTACAAGAAACAATTCCCCGACTATATCGTAGTATGTTACCCTTAGTGTCCCATCACTATACTACCACCCTTGGTTTGGAACCGGGCTCCCTTGTTCGAGAGACACACGGATTTTAATATCTCACGTGATTGATTATATATTTTTCCAAAATTTCCAGTGCTCCAAGGAAGACACCCATGCAGAGCTCCCAGATTTTGAGTGTGGTTTCAAGTGTTGTTGGGCTATCAGGCCATGCAAAGAAGTGAGTACAACTTCGCCTATGTTTTCCATGGAGGCTAGTTTTTCTGTGAATGGGTCGAGTAAAAATTTCCTTCGCTAGGCGGCCTACCAGCCAAGATAAGAAAAGCCTATCACATGGGATGGTAATGAAGTTGGATGTACAAGTATTCTACACACCAAACTGTTCTCAGTGCCTGTGTGCAACTGCAATGCAATTACTGCATGGGCAAATAATGAAATAATGAACCACCATGCGGGCAGAAAATTTGCATGCGGGCGGGAAATGAGAGACAATGAATTTTCTTGGAGTGGCCTAAACAGGTAAAATGAGAGACAATGAATTTTCTTGGAGTGGCCTAAACAGGTAAAATAATTTGCAGCTGCGTAGTCTCTTTGGTCTTAATCACTTTGAGGCATATTTCTTCAATATGAAAAGGAAAACTTACCTCCGAGTTCGGCCGTGATTTGTCCAGTCTACATTGCATAGTGCATGGGAAGTATTGTTGATGGAGTAGAGTCACTGACTGAGCTCCCTATACATACTGACAAGCGAATGTCAGAATAAGGTCTGTAGCTAGCTAGCCGCAAAATTGTGAAAACCCAAAAACCTATAAAACCGGGTTTTTCAGTATTTAATTGCTACTGTTCCCCCTATATATCGCCTCATATGTTTTGCTGCACCTAAAAAACGGATGCGTTCATAAACTTTGGAGATTTAACTCTTCCAACATTACACAGTAGCTATACTCGTGGAGTAGTGGAAACTGAATTGGTGCAGTTGTTCCCAAACATATCTCGGAGGGGCTGCAAATTGAATGTGTGGTACGCAGACGATGAAGATAAGCATAGCTAATCATACAGACACAGTCAGCATGAAAATTGGCTAGCTTAGACAGCTAGCTGTAAACGAATAGCTATTTTGCTTGTTTGGTTGTGCCATACATGTATCTGCTGCATACAGTCATTTAATCAGTCACTGTCGGCTTTAGGTTCACGATGTACGTAACTATCATACGGAAGGTTGTGCTTCGAATGGAGGGCGCTGCTGGGCCATCAGGGGTGGATGCCCGAGGCTGGCGCCGCCTCTGTACATCATTTCACTCAGCATCAGTGGACTTATGCCGTTCTCTGGCCATGGTTGCTAGGCGGATTTGTACTTCTTTTGTGGATCCCTCCACTTTGCAACCTTTACTCAACAGTCGCCTTATTGCCCTGGATAAAAATCCGGGTGTTCGACCTATAGGGATAGGAGAAACCTCCAGGCGGATCATTTCTAAGGCTATCCTAAGTGTATTGAAGTAGGACATCTTAAAAACATCAGGCAGCCTTCAACTTTGTGCGGGCCAACGTGGGGGCTGTGAGGCTGCAGTGCATGCCATGAGAGAGATTTTTAATGATTCACATTCCGAAGGGGTTCTGCTGATTGATGCTTCTAATGCTTTTAATTCCCTGAATCGTCGCTCTGCCCTTCTCAACATGTTTGATTTGTGTCATCCCTTTGCTACTGTTTTGACCAACATCTATCGTATAGCTTCAAACTTATTTATTGATGGTACATCCATATTGTCTCGAGAGGATACTACACAAGGAGACCCGTTAGCAATGCCCATGTATGCTATCAGTTTGATTCCAGTTATTCAACGTCTAAGGGGTATTGCCAAGCAAGTTTGGTATGCGGATGATGCTGCTGCTGGGGGTTCGCTTCGTCAGCTGAAGAAATGGTGGGATACATTGTGTTCTTTCAGTGGCTCTTTTGGGTATAATGTTAACCCAGTCAAGTGCTGGTTAGTTGTCAAGGAAGGTTTATTGCAGAGGGCTAATCATGTTTTCATGGGAACTGGCGTTCAGGTCACCTCTTCTGGTCGCCCATACTTGGGTGCAGCATTGGGTTCCACTACCTTTATTGACTCGTTTCAGGGGCGGATCCAGAGTTTCGAAAGAGGGGGGGGCACCTTTCTGAAAAACAGTTGAAGACCAAAAAAACTTGCTGAAAACCAGTTGAAGACCAAAAAAAAAAAAAAGTCACAGCAATAATAGCTAGTTATCCTTACCAACTATATCACATCTGTTATGCAAAATAAAATCCTATTTGTAGCTTCATAGGTAAGCTACACTGCTTCATGAACATTGTGACTGCTTTATTAGAGTAATTGACTGCTCTATTAGAGTATCTCGATCTTGTATGCAATTTCTTGAAGGGGGGGGCATTAAATGCCCCATCCTGGATCCGCCACTGCGTTTACTGAACAGCGTGTTGATGAATAGGGATGCAGCGATTATGCCGGCATAATTTCGGGCATAATAGGTATGTGTGGAAATCAGGAATTATGCTAGCATTTTGAGGTGATTAGAAAGCTTTAACAGTAAGAAAATCTGCAGAATGCACAATTCCGTTAAAAAAGATCGAGATACTCTAATAGAGCAGTCAGTATCTCTAATAGAACAGTCACTACTCTAATTCAGCAACCATCTAAAGAATTCAAGACTATTTGAAGCTTAAACATCAATCAAAATAGTCTGATACAGCAATAAACTGGCATTATTAGCCAATTGTGGTGGCATAATTTTGGGAATAATGGGCAATTCTCAAAAGCATAATAGGTGATTTTTTGAGCACTGCTCAAAAGCATAATGCTCAATTTTTGGAGCATAATAGCCTCATGCCTATTGATGAATGGATTCAAGGAGTCTCTCGCCTATCTTCTTTTGCTGAGACACAGCCTCATGCATCTTATGCCGCTTTTGCCCATGGTTACCTTTCTAAGTGGAATTATTTTTTTCATACCACTCCAAATATTTCCAACCGGCTTTCACCTCTTGAATCTGCTGTTCGCAGCCATTTTCTTCCTAAGTTGGTACTGTATCCTGTTGGTGACGTTGAGCAAGAATTGTTTGGCCTTCCTGTACATTTTGGAGGTCTGGGCATCAGTAATCCCACCTGGACATCTGATGAGCAGTACGCTTTTTCAAGGGAGCTGCTGCATGGCTTAATAGATTTGATTTACCATCAAAACCCTGCTTTGTCTGAAGATGTAGTTCATCATCAGCATGAGATTTTTCGTCATCTTTCTTCTGTCAAAGAGCGATCCTTATCTAACCAATTACAGTCCACACTTTCCAGCTGCCCTCCACCTTTGCGCTGGGCTGTTGAATGCTGCACCGAGAAAGGTTCTTCTTCTTGGCTTACTGCTCTTCCTCTAGAACAGTATGGCTTTGCACTTCATAAGGGTGAGTTCATTGATGCCATTTGTTTAAGGTATGGCTACATGCCATCACGACTTCCATCTCACTGTGTGTGTGGCAAGGATTTTAGCCTATCCCACGCCCTTAGCTGCCCACATGGTGCCTTTCCGATTATTCGACATAATGAAATTAGGAATCTGACAGCTAGTTTGATGTCTGAAGTTTGCCATAATGTCCAGATTGAACCACAGCTGCACCCTTTGTCTGGTGAGACCTTACATTATCGCTCTGCCATTCAAGATGATGACGCAAGGGTAGACATCAGGGCTTCCGGCTTTTGGAGGTGCCTACACCACCATACCTTCTTTGATGTGAGGGTTTTTAACTGTTTTGCAGCTTCTAATCGTTCCTCTACGCTATCTACTGCTTTTCGAAAACATGAACTAGAGAAACGTCGTGCCTATGAGGAACGGATTCGGGAGGTGGAGCATGGGAGTTTTACCCCCCTTGCTTTTTCCACTTCAGGTGGCATGGGAAGGGCTGCCACCACCACTTATAAACATCTTGCCCGCCTGCTGAGCGATAAGTGGAATTCCCCATATTCTGTGGTGATGGGCTGTAGTTTGGGGTTTTCCTTGCTCCGTTCTTCAGTTATGTGCATCAGAGGATCACGCTCAAGATCCAAGTGTCCGTGTGTGCCTCCAGCAGTTGATCTTGCTGTCGCTGAGGGGCACCTGCCTGCCCATTGAACCCTGGGCATGCTGTAGGTTCTGTGTAGGTTCTTTTCTGTAGGTTATAATTAATTTTTCAAATATTTTGTTAGCATTCTATAGAGATGTGTGGGAGGAAGGGAGTGCCTTTAGGGCCGGAGGAAAAAAAAAAAAAACTATCCTAGAGTAGCTATCGAAGGTCTACTCAGCTCCAGTTAAGCAACCATCGCTTTCAAGAGCCTTTCAGTTTTCAGTAACCACTATTATTAACTCTTGGTATTGCACTGAATCTGCTATATAGCTGTTAGCTAATTGCTCTATTGTGAAGTGCATAGCTAAAACCTATGATATACAGTGTACAGTTATTCATATAGATACATGAGCTGTTTATACTGAACCTTGGTCTATTCCCTAGCGAAGGGGTCACAAGCTTAGCATTGTAGCTAAATAGATTTCAAAATCTTTCTAGGTGTTGATTTTTCACTTCAAAGGATTTTGCGATTATACTCTACCTGGCAGATTTAGCAGATCACTTATACACTGTTAAAAATAAGGAGTAACTGTTACTCCCCTAGGGGAGTTCCCAGTGTAGGGAGGATTTAACACCCCTATATTTTTGTGGAGAGTAACTAACACCCTGCAAAGGAGTAACAGGAACCCTTTGAAAAATCTATTGTAGGGAGTTTTAGTTACTCTAGGAGAGTTCACATAAGCATGCAAGGTGTTTCCTTTACTCCATAAAATTCTACAAATGACTCCGTATAAAATCTCAAATGATGTTAAAAGACATACAGCAAAACTGTAACAAAATGTTTACAATATCCAGCTTTATAATATTGGAAAGTCACTCAAGAGATCAGTAGCAAGGCTTCATTTCATCATCAGCAAACGACACTTCACTGGAGTTACTGCCTGTCACATGACATGTTATCAGCTGTAGTAAATAGCAGTATATAGTAAAGAAATATTCAACAATCACACACTTGTTACCTGTATGGCTGAAGGTACATCACACGCAGTTGCCAACAAAGTTGTAAAAACAATTCTGCCAGACCAGCAGCATTGGTAGTGTAAACTAAAAATAAGCACAGTTGCTATCATGCAAAACAGCACATTTTTGCTACCTGGAGTTCATCATTTTGTTTGTCTACTTGTTCACTGATTTCTTGTGGCACCTGTAATATATGTTTACAAATTGATGCAGTCACTGTATGTTAGCACACTTACTGGATGTTCTTTAATTCTATGTTCTCAATGACATTGAGACATCCGTGCTAAAAAAGTAAATATATGCTTACGTAACTATAAACATTATCTCCTTACAGGTTTTGGAAAGTTGATGAAGTCGAAGACACACAATGTACATTGTATCATAAAGATTCTTGTTAACTGCAGACGATATATCTTACTAGTTAATTTCAGTGAAACTGCATGTAATTATGTAAAGACACTGACAATGATACAGGCTACTGACCTTACCAGCAATATCATTGTGTCCGGCTGCTAACGTCAACTGAAAGCAGACGGACATGATATGTACACCATGTTTAAGCTAGGTGGCTTTCATCTCCTCCCTCAAGTCTTCAACTTCTTACACACTGAATACTAGTAGCTAGCGGTGAGTGGGCTGAATACTGTACGTACTAGTCAGTGATACGGCTGAGTCCGCCGAATTTTATTCCCTTTCCCTGAGTCTTGAACTATTTCTGCTGTGTCACGATAAGGCGCCTAAACCCTCACGAGCAGTGGTGACTTCCGTTGGAGCCAGTTTAATAAACCCGGCGTGTCACACGAGACGACTCAGATATGAGCTCAAACGTGCCTGAAGAAAGAATGAACGAGATAGTGAACGTCCAGTAATTATTCATGAACAAGTAAACATTTTAGTATCACTTTTTAAGCACTACAATTCCTCAGAGAAACAAACCGCTTTCAACTACTCAACACGGTTCTGTTGTTAAAGAAGCCGTTTCTATGGTAATACTCTTCACTCTAAATAATGCGCTTGTAATAGAAATGGTATTTAATAATTATACACTGTTATGTGTTTTTTTTTGTACTTGTATGTTCTGTATGGGGAGCACGTTTGCAGGCTGTGCCTTTTGTGTACCCATGTCTTTGACAAAAATTGATAATCTAATCTAATCTAACATACGTATTTCAAAATATTCTTGACTCTTGAGTAACAATTCGTCCTCCTGCTTTCGTACTGTCTGTTTCCTTCACTATGTCTTGGTTAGTCTGTAAAATAAAACATGAGTCAGTAAATGGCTGCCATTGAAAAGGAAACCTAAATAATTACTTTCCTTTTTACATTGAGTGGCTAGAATTGAACTGGCTAGTTAATGGAGAAAATATCATAGTGAGACAGCTATAAGTGGCTCATCATTCAGTTCAGCTATGTGGCCTCAGTAGATAGCTATATATATACTGGCTCAATGAGTTCACCTTAGTTACTAGCTATAGCTGGTAATGGGAACTCTTCAGTTTGGTGCTTTCACTTACTTGGAGTTCTCTTTACCCTTAGTGGGTTACTGTTACTCTCCTAGTAATCCGAACTCCCCTTTTAGAATAAAATATTTTACTCCCATAGTTACTGTTACTCCCCTGTTTTAACAGTGTATGCTGTGTCTAGTGGATAATGATGTTACAAACAATTATATACAATAGTTCCATGACAGAGGGCAGATTTAAGGGAGGGGGTGCTGTCTAGCACCTGTCTAAAATTCTATACAGGTGTACATAGTTGTGTTTTAAGTAAATAGAAAGAAGGACTAAGCTCTTGTGCAGTGGCAGTAGATCAGGCCAAAATTGTGTGTTACACAATACATTTCAGATTTTAGCTCCAAACTATACGTAGCTATTAATTTAGCATAGCAGTGAGACTACTTGCTCTATCTGTATAATCGCTCATCAATAAAAGTGGAACAAACACCCCCTATGTAAGTCCAGTCATGTAGTTCAGTTTACAAAGGACCATGTACAGGATAAATGGTACAGATACAAGTTCTTATACTAAACAACTGTAGAGGATTTTTTAAGTGTTACATGTGGTGACTGTTCTATAAGAATATTTCACTAACTGCTCTATTAGAGTATCTCTGATCTCCAGCAGCAACACACTGGCATGAGCTTTGCTTAATACTGACCATTTTCCCTAAAACCCCCTGGAAACCCTCCTCGGCATGCCCCTGCTCCCCCTTACCAAAAACAAGGGTTAAGATACTCTAATAGAGCAGTCAATGAAATACTGTTATAAAACAGTCACCACATGTTACACTATTAAAAATTCTCTACAGTTGTTTAGTATGAGAACTTGCATCTGTACCACTAATCCATGAGTACCTGCTAGATTTTTACAAATGAAATGTACATGGTCCCTTGTATAGGCCCATAACTGAATTACATGAGCTCTTGATCAATTTGCATATACTGGGTAGGGTGTTGTAATATTCCATAATACTATAAGGCCACTCCAAATAAATTCTGTGTTTCCCGTCCTGGACTCAAGCATATTTGCATGCGGGCGGGCGGTCAATTTCCATTATTTCATTATAAGATTGCGGCAGCTTTTCAAGCCATTATTTTCCTGGCACAACCATAAAAATTTGCATAAAAGCATGCTTAAGCTTAATCCTTCCTTTTTAAGTTGTAAAAATAACACAAGCGTGAAGTGTGGGCCAACTTGATAGCTCTGCTGACACGTGAGCTGACACCGTTTCGAGATGGCTTTTACTGAGCCTGTCAGTATGCAAAAATAACTGGAAAATATATTTACATGAAGAAAGTAAACGCGATTTTCACACCTTTGTAGCTCCGTGATTCCTTATCCGATTGAAACCAAAGTTAATTGCTACAGAAGTGCCGGCTAGGTAAGGGAGTTCACACTCCAAATTTGAAGAAAATCGCTAAAGCCATTTCCGAGATAGCGTATACGAGCGGCCAAAGTTCGCGCTCCCACAGTGGTTGTCCCATCAGCCATAGGGCACTTGACCTTGTACTATCAGAGGGTCGGGTGCCTTCCCCCTAATTATTTAAATTGCTCCCTTTAATCTCAGTCCAATTTTTGTCTAGCACTTCAACATCTAGTGCTAGGGGTGGTGGCAAGGGGTGCTGGTTACCCCGGGAAAATAAAAATATTTTTAAAAAAAAGTCTGGGGGTTTTTCTTCGTTTTTTTCTTCTACTTCTTTTCGCACACTTTGCAAAATCCGCCATAAAACACGAATTCGTGCTCCAATCGGGCTGAAATTTGGCACACGTAAAGGGCTCATTAAGGCGAATCTCAGTACCAAGTTTAGTAGGAATCCGATGAACATTCACTGAGTTATGACCGATTATGTGCGTGAAATTAGGTCGAAGGTCTGTCACGCTCACAGGGTAAACCGCTTGAAGGAATGAGCTGCAGATTGCTATGTAGATGGAGTAGCTATCGTAGGAGTGCCTTTTTGTGGTTTTAAAGGAATCCAGTTAAAGGCCATCGAGATATGACACAAAACCCAACCTGTGTCAAAATTACGCGATCGATTTTTATGAATAAAAAAACTATTAGTTTTCACGCCTACCAGGCAAACCGCTTAGAGCAGTGAGCTGAAAATCGGTGTGTAGCTGGAATAATTATCATAGAAAGTCCTTGCAGTAGTACAGAAGAATCGGATTACAAACCACTGAGTTATGATTCCAAAGCAAACTACGTGTATAGCATATGCGAGATCGAGATACTCTAACAGAACAGTCACCCTAATAGAGCATTCAGCTACGTTTATAATTTATTGCATTATAGAATTATATTACATTGCAAGTTATTCTGTAGGGAGTTCAGCTACAAACAAGTCACCCTGTAGTCAGATCAGCTAGAAGAAGGTACCTAATAGAGAGTTCAGCTACAAAGAAACCATCATGTAGAGAGTTCAGCTACAAACAAATCACCCTGTAGAGAATTCAGCTGCAATTTTTTCAGTTACAAAGAAACCATCGTGTAGAGAGTTCAGCTGCAAACAAATCCCCCAGTAGAAAGTTCCACTATGAACAGATCACCCCGTAGAGAGTTCAGTTAGAAACAAGTCATCCTGTAGAGAGATCAGCTAGAAGAAGTCACCTTGTAGAGAGTTCAGCTATAAAGAAACCACCATGTAAGAGAGTTCAGCTGCAAACAAATCACCTGTAAAGAGTTCAGCTAGAAACAAGTCACCCTGTAGAGAGTTCAGCTAAAAGAATTGCATTGTAGAGAGTTCAGCTACAAAGAAACTACCATGTAGAGAGTTCAGCTGCAAACAAATTGCCCTGTAGAGAATTCAGCTACAAACAAATCACCCTGTAGAAAGATCAGCTAGAAGAAGTTACCTTGTAGAGAGTTCAGCTACAAACAAGTCATCTGGTAGAGAGATCAGCTGGACGGATCACCTTGTAGAGAGTTTTTCGAAATCACCCTGCTTCATCTTTTCTTCTTCCTGTGGTAAAGAAAAAAATGATAGGTTAAAAATCCCTAAAGCCGGCCATAGGCCAGCTTTGGAGTATACAAATACAAAAAGAAGTGAAGTCTAATCCAAAACAGCCAAGCTGTAAAAAAAGAGTGCGGCCCTCAGAAAGGCTATGGTGAAAAAAGATGTGAAATCCAAGGTGTGCATTGCAAGCATCTCGTGACTTAGTTTGTTACATTGGCTATTTTAAAAAAAACTTAGAAAAAATTGTGACACAAAAAGGTATAAGAAACGAAGAAAAAAAAGTGTGATATGACCGAGGCAGGTTTGGAGAAACTTAACAGGGTATATTGACAGTTGGACACTCTCTCCCATTACTATATTATGAACTCTTGCAAAAAAAAAAAAGCAAATAATTACAATTGTAGTGCGTTCATCAGTATCATGCATATATATATATCTAATCCAAAACAACGAATTTGGTGCCGCTTGGTCTTGGCACAAAATTCACCTGCTCAGTAAACACACAGAGCAATCCAATGCATGAAATAGGCACTCATGTGATCGAAATTCAAATTGCAGAAATACCCATGAAATTGCTTTCATTTCTGAATAGGAACCATACAGTGTGCTCCTTTTGTAAATATTTGTGTTAATTGTTCACTCAGGCGTGGTCTGGGCCAGTGAAGGTATGTTTTATGCTGTGATGGCATCATAGGGAGAGTCTCAGACTACTGGGCTAATCAAGATGCTGAATCTAATGCACACAAACTGATTTTCACTTGATTCCAAGTGGTTTTAATGTCATTGGAATAGATTATGGTTGTATTTTCTGAGATTTGAATATCGATCACGTGAGTACCTATTTCATGCATTAGATTGCTCTATGCGTTTACTGGGCGAGATAGTCGTATTGTTAGGTGTTTATAAGCTTCGTATCCTTGCTGTTGGAGACTGTCTCACTGCAGATGTATCAACCATTCTGGTATTTGTTTGCAAAAATCGCGTCATTTTGGCCGACTTATTTCAGCATATAGATGGCTCAGCCAGGTGGCTAACAAGCTTCAATTATAACCATACTCCGCATGCAGGTACTTTACCTAGTACTGGTCATTGCTGACCAATGGTGCAGTTGCTGCTCTGCTTGTCCTGTGCTCCAGAGCAAGAAACATTTTGTCTGTCGCCAAAAAGCTGCACAGATCGTGCTGCCACCGGAAACTGACCCATAAAATCAAACCACCAATACTTTGAGTTGATGATAGACTACTTGAACAATGTTGAGAGTGAGTATCGTGGCATACGAAGAGCCCTACGAACTGCTGCAACGAAAAATCACGTGATTTTAAGACATTTGTATCGTTTTCTACAGGGGCGGATCCAGAGTCTGGAAAGAGGGGGGGCACCTTGCTGAAAAAAAGTTGAAGAGCAAAAAAAAAAAAAAAAAAAAAAAGGTCACAACAATAATAGCTAGTTATTCTTTACCAAATATATTATATCACGTATGTTATGTAAAATAAAATCCTATTTATAGCTTCCTAAGTAAGCTACACTTCCCCATGAACACTGTGACTGCTTTATTAGAGTGATTGGTGATTGACTGCTCTATTAAGTATCTCGATCTTATATACATATTTTTAAGGGGGAGGGGGGCACGTGCTGTGCCCCTCCCCCCCCCTGGATCCGCCCCTGCTCTACCAGAAGAAAGTGACAAACCTGGCTGCCACGCTGGTGTTATTCAAGTTACTCTTAGCCTAACACATGACAATAGTTAGGTAGTTGATTGGAGGATATCGATTTTTCGCGTTGCGGACCCTACCTTAGTTGCATCATTGTGACACCTCCACTTTAGTTGTTTACCTTTATAAGTTGTTAACTTGATGTTTTTACTTACTTGAGATAGCCACTTGTCTATGGGTATAACACCATTGTATTGAGAAGTGTGCAGTAGGTGAAACATAATTGCTTACCACAAAGCATACAATGATTGCTGAGATCCGATAATATCTCAAGTTACTCTCGTTATATGTACAAACTTGCAGCTAGACACAACTACAGTTTCAAAATAGTCCAGATTGCTAGATGGTTTCCTGGTTCAATTGTGCCATTTACCCCTTTAAAAATATATGGGGAACCTCCAAGGAGCCTCGGAGAAAAAATGTACCTTTTTTCAGTTTTTAAGCACCGTGCATGCCAAAGTAGCAGGCTAATTCCAACCCAACAAACTATATATTTCTGAGATCAGCAATCAATACTCTATCTATTGAGCATATAACAAGTCCATTTTTCCAAAATTTAAAAATCGGGCTGGGATTCCTACTAAAAGCAGTTGCAATAGTTAACTGATTAAGACCATAGGCGGCGGAAAGAGATGGGGGGGACTATGCGGCTGAATCCTCCTCTCAGTCTGCTGAGGGGGGTCACGCCGAAATCATCCTTCTTGGAGTGGGGCTGATAAAGATCGAGATACTCTAATAGAGCAGTCACTCTAATAAAGCAGTCACAGTATTAGAGCAGTGTTTAGCTATCAGCTATAAAATGCGTAGCTGGTGAGGGGAAGCTATTGTCAGTTGGCTGTGACCTTTTTTTTTTGGTCTCACCTTATCAAACCAGAGACAATGTAGTGCCTCAGTTCATTTTGACCATAACTCCCTGGTCAGCCCCCCCTCATATCAACCGCCACTGATTAAGACTATGTCAAAATGTGGATTATTTTGTGATGGGTGAGTCAAATCCTATGGTTGGTATAGAGATTGACATGTGAATGTTGTAATGATGTAATAGGAGAACCACATTTACCTTGCGTACACAACTAAATAGTGCATTGTGTATATTGAATAGTCAGTTTGTGTGAGACATTGTAGTATCATGTGCTTCTCCAAAAAAATTATTATAATGGAGGTCAAAATGTAAAGGTATCTTTTATAATTATGGTGCTTTTCAAAAAGGAAGTTTTTTAATCGGGTCACCGATTTATTTTGTGTTGGTTGTTCATGCTTTAAATAAAGAAAATTAAAACCTTACCTGCACTAAAATATTTGACCCAGCATCTCTATATTATTGACAAAATGATAATGATTGCACAATTATTTTGTAAACAACGTATGCTGTACTGTGTTAACAAAACTTGTGAACAAAATTACCAATACAACAACTTGAATTTTTCAATAAACCTTATATATTCTTTGTTCCATACTTTATCTGTAATTCTGATGCCTTCTTGCTTGTCTTCCACTCATCCCAGATGTCACCATAGTTACTAGCAATCAGTAACAAACACTAACAATATCCATTTCTTTCTTTCACAATTATTACAGAAGGAAACTATGTCTACAGTTAGGCAATGTGACTTGGCATTATTGTCATCCATCTTATTGTATATACATCAATGCTAATAGTAGGAATCATGAAGATGGCATTTCCATTTTCTTCATGACTCAGCAGTATTGTCAAGCTGAAATGTACCTATCTGAAATTTCATGATCAATCAATATTATATATTTATGTTGTTAACTCACTAACCAATCAATGTACTAACAGATGTTCTCTTTTTTCACAGTTTTCCATTTCTTGGGCTCAGGAGTTATGAAACATGCATTGTGGACTTAATTATTTTGTTGCATCCCTCCAAAAACTGTTAACGTACAGGCAGTACAACAATGTATTCATGTTTTGGCTAGTACATAAGAATGAAATGGAATTTGTTGGTTATTTTTGCACCATTCCTGCATGCTAAGGTAGTGGGCTGATTGCATAGAAAACATTTATGTACTGCTCTATGGTACACATATATAATAGTTACAGCCTAATACGTGACCCGGTCTGACAAAATCAACTTAATCTTATGGTCCGCCAAATTTTTGCCATAATTTTAAAGTTTAAAATTCAATAACTTTTTCTTTGGACATGATAAATATTTAACATTTTCACCACTTAGCTATATGTAGAAATTTATGGAGAGATTTTCCTGAAACTTACAGAATTGTTATAGATTACACAGAAATGGAGATACACAATATTAAGCAAACACATATGTATTTCCGGCTATAAGACTGATTTTGTCACATATCTACAATGCCATGCATTTTCATACTTCACTAATGATTAGTACTTCATGTTGGTGAAGTCAAATATTAAAATTGTAATTTCTATAATTATTATTGTACACCTGTAGTTGCAGACATCAAGCTGTAGGCATACTACATATCTTTAAACATACAGTTCTGTATTTGCCTCTTACTGTGCTGCATATTCCTTTGGATCTAAATACAGCATACTTCAAACAGTAAACAAGTTGACCCACATGTAAATAGCACTTGCAACTGGGCACATTGTTAAAAGTTAAGTGGTATATATGGTAACACCTTAGGTGTCATATTGTGAATACACTACCTACATATATGGAATTAGTCAGACTATATATTAATTTCATTATCAGCTAGTACATACAAAAGATTATTGTGATTCAGCAGCCAGAACTAATAATCACTAGTACAGGAATGTCTAGGATAAATTTGATCTAGCAATAACTACAGAAGAACTGCTAATATTTGGTGGTGCCTGGTACATATGATTAGCTACTGCTTCAATCACCAAATTAGTATTGGTGTGTGATGGATATGAAACTGTATAAGAATACCAAACAAGCTAAAATATCTGCTAAAAGGCTGAACTTTTCAAGTGAGAGCATTCAGTTGGTTAATGCTAAAATTTTTGCAATAATGACATAGTGATGTGTAGAATTATGGAAAAAAAACATTTATCATCATGTCTAATAGATTTAGCAATCACAGAAATTTATGCTGGGGGTGTTTTAACTCATCGGACTGTATAATACAATAAAGAAATATATTACTATACAAGCTAGTCTTATATCCTACACACCACCTCATGTAGTCTTGTGTTTTTGCTAACAAGGAGTCATTTGCCATCTCACATATACATACAATTTTTTGCAATTTCTCATCATGTTATGCCACATACATCTGACAGCTAGATATGGCACTATACGCCCATACTTGCATCCATTTGTTTGAGATTGATTGTGTGTTGTATAAAACATGTTGGCCTTTTTACGAAAAAACTGAACCCAACTCTATGCTGTAGTAAAAATGAGGCTGACACTGTAAAATGGTTCCTTACTCATGGACAGAGTTGTTAAAGCATGTAGAGTGTTTTTGTTATAGCTAACATGAACATTATGTATGTGAGATGCTATACCTCTACCTGTGCTGACTCATAACCTGCAGTACTGGTTCATTTGGGTAGGCACAACTGTGCTGGCACTCTAGCCAAATGTTTTGTTTTTTGCTTTTGTGTGTTTGTGTCTGTGAAACAGTATGTGTGTGTAATGTACAAGTGTAAGTGGTATTCAATGAAGACATTATAATGAATTCTTGTACTTAATTAAGCACCCATATAATGACTTGGTGAGGGTTCTCACTTGGTACTAGGTAGAGCCTTGATAAGCTATATTATATTGATCTTTGTCTTATAAATGTTTGCTAGATTAATGAAACGTATGTTAACAAATGATATTACAGACAACTCTTATTACAAAAAGCAAGAAAAAATGGCCATAGTCCCATTAAGTGAACCACTGAAAGCACCTTCCATACATCGGCTCCTTGCCAGAGTATCTGAGTTTTCATCAAAGTAGATACCCAAGTCAGGCCTATTACCAGGATATGCAGTCAAGTCAATTGTTATTTGATCAGACATCTGAGTAAAGTTCATGAACTCAGAGACAGTGTTGTTAAGAGTACATAATTCATTGCCTGCAATTGCCATTTCACTGTCCATACTCAGTTCAACTTGTAGTGTCACATTAGTGGTATTAATTGCCCGTACACATGCCACCCTTGTGGTAACATTCATAAAGTTTGCAGTGCAGTTGATTGGTCCACCCCCAGATACTGTTGGGTCTACATCTTGTGGTGTACTGTAGTCTTCAGTCTCACTAATTGTGCGGCTGCAGATGCCTAGCAAGTTACTGTCAGAATCTGCAGAAATGGTAGTGACTACGTTAGACTCCAAACATTCGTACACTTGTACCCTGAAGTACCAGTAACCAGTGGTAACATCAGGTTTAATAGGATTATCTGGTGGAGGATTTGGAATGGAAAGATCGAATCTTGCGTATGGTCCAGAGCTAGCTGCTTTACAGCCATTCTCATTGTTATAGAATGGAGTAGAAGGATTATTTTCAGTGCTACTGGTGAAGGTAACTGTAGTTCCCATTGGAGTAAGACCATCTGGTTGGGTTTCGTAAGCATCAAGGTAAGTTTGATCAATGGCCCTAATAGTACCACTATCCACATTACCACATAAAACTGGTACACATGCTGAATGGCTGACTGGATCTGAGGTGACTTCTGTTCTACGTGACTGTCTGAAGGAAAACGATTTACCAAATCGTGTAATAAATTGTGTGATTACAACTTCTGCCCCTGGCAGTGGATTACCTCTTGAGAAAGTACGCACCTGAATATAACAGATCATGTTGGCAGGCAAAGGAGTAGCAATTGCCCACAGCAAATTGGTGCTTGAGAGGTCAGCTGTTGCTTCCACTTCTCCTGTGGAACCGGCCACATTTACTGGTGATTCAATCCTCCACTGATCACTAGGGTCAGTAGCATTAATGACTAACAGTAGAAGTGTATTATCATCAGGTTGGCCATTGTCTTCAGTAAATGTTGTGTTCACCACAGCCATAGAAGTTAACACTTTTGCACTTGTGTCCATTAACCCAGTAAAGGCTATGATCCTCACTGCATAAAATGTTTGTGTGGAGCCATTAGAAGTAACTACCGCAGGTGGAAAGTCAGCCTCAAATGAGCCAGGGTTTTCCTGAGCAAAATAGAATGTCCTTGATACTATATCTCCTGTAAACACTTGTCCATCACCATCCATGACATCACCAAGTGAGAAAGTAGAAGTGGCTATACCGCCCACATCAATTATTTCATTGACAGGATTAATCACCATCGTGACAGCATTGAGAGTGATGCTGATTCTTATTGGTCCAGGAGGGATCAGATCAGCAGTGAATATGGAGGGTATATGGTTAGGTGATGTTATATTGAAAGTGATTGTGTCCTGGTTCACTGGGGCAGAAATGGTGAGCATGCCAAGTGTGTTGGTCATCATTAGCTCTCCATCATCAGTTGTTATCATGGCTCCCATTATGGGTGACAGGTCTGAAGCACTAATCACTGTTAATTCAATATCTATCATAATATTTTCACAAGACTGACATGAGCAAATTTCTGGTTGAGTAAGTTCAAATGGATTAAGAGGAGGACAAATAATACCAATGGTAGTGGTGGTGTCCTGTCTGTAGCAACATTGTGTACCACTGCCACTAGCACAGTCACCAAATGGAGTAGTACATGGCACTTCACTACAGCTCTGACTAGTGAAGGATGAGTCTTCATTATCAGTCATACAACGTGGAGGTAGTGTTACTAATGTTGTTGATGGTGCCTGCACACCTGTGTAGTTAGACATATTATAATAACATTATAACCAAGTTTCTGTCAACTTACGTTCAAAGCATTCAAACTGTGCAAAACTTCCCCCAAGTGGAACAGGCCGGTTAACAGAATTAAGGCATCGAATCAATGCAACATCATTGTTATCAGCATCAAAGTATATCCCTAATCCTGGATCGTTTACTAGTGGAGTATTCTCTATTGCAGATAGGCTCAATTCTACCTTGAAATCAGTGGTTTCCAGTAACACAGGGTCAGCCTGATTTGATACTGCTCTTAAATAACACAAATTCCCATTAGCAGTATCAACTTGTACTGTAATGCTTGTGTTGGGGAATGCCTGCAGACAAACAGTACGAGCTGTTACCCTACCAGTGCAGATTGAGGGACTGATGTTAGTTGAGATGGACACCGTGGGAGCTCCTGGAATAGTAGTTGCTGTGCGGGTGAATATTGATGCTTGTTGATTATCAATATCAACTGATATTGTTGATGCCCTGCTAGAATCAAAGCAACTAAGAATTTGAGCCTGAATGTACCAAAATCCTGGAGGAAGATCTACTGGTGGAATATCAATTGTTGGGGAGGGCACTAATGGCTCAAAGCTAACAAATGAGCTATCAGCTGCTGCCATACATTCACTTTGTGTGTTGTAGAATGGACCACCAGTTGTTCCTTGTGTGCTACCAGTAAATCTCACAGCAGCATCTACTATTGCAACAGTAAAGCCAGTGGGCTGCACAACACTTGGGGTGATGGTTCCTTCTTCAAAAGTAGCTTGTATTGTTCCATTGCCACTGTTACTACGTAGCACTTGTATGCAGAGGAAGTTGATGATAGGACCACTACCATCTCTAATTGTGGCTGAACTTCGAAAGAAAAATAGCTGTCCTAAGGTATCTGTAAACTGTTCCACATCAATAGTTGCATCTAATAGACTGTTCTCTGAATTTATTCTCACTTGAAGATAGACAATATCATTTGAGGTCACAGGAAGGCCAACCGCCCAGAATAGTTGAGAATTAGACAGTGGACCAGTTGCTGTCGTGAGATCTATCGTCTGTCGTTTAGTTGTTGTTGCAGTGGTGGTGGTGAAGTTAGAGTGGATACTCCAACTGCCAGTCACATCATCAAAGAGGAGTAGTGACAGTATCAAATTTTGTGATTGATCAAATAAACTGAAGTTGAGCACCACGTTAACTGGACTATCAGGATTGATGTTTAGTTGAGTATCATTTTCATCAAACAGTCGCATCCTGGCTATCACACGTGATTGATAAAATATAGTGTTTCCATCTTGTTCAGTGACGATTTCAGAGGGAAAGGTATCACTATAGGAGTCAATTTCGTCCACAGCAAAGAAGACAGTTTGAACTGTCACATTTCCATCAAACATGTTACCATTGCCATCAACTATCGTATTAGCAGGTACATCAACTATAGCTACAGAGCCAATGGGAATAGTAAGATTATCTCTGCTACTACCAAGGAATTGCTGTTCTTCTGGTGAGAGAACAACATCAATTATAGTTGGTCCAGGTGGCAATATTTCTACAGTGAATTCTGCATCAGCATGATTATCAGCTGTTACTACCACTGAGACTTGCATATCACTGACTAGTCTGTTTGCATTAGCTATACCAATATCATCAGTGACCAGTGGAGTTGATCCATTGTTGATCACTACCTCAGCTCCCATTATAGCACTGCCATTAGATCCACTGGTGACTACAAATATCAGCGTGACACTTAGGTTTCCACAAGGTTGACAAGAGCAACTTGCAGGTTGAAATATTGTGCGTGGATTTGATGCTGGACAAGTAAAACTAAAGCTTGTGATTGCATCATCTTGGCAGCAACACTGGATATCTTCATTAGTGCCATCACAGATTCCAAAGTCACTTATACAGAGAGTGTTGTCGCAAGCTGTGTTGTTAAACAACCTAGAACCACCTGTTCCAATTATTTCACAATCAACTGGCAGGAGGTCTTCAGCAAATGCAATGTCACATAGTTCGAATATTCCTATGATGAGAACATCATTTATAATGCCTTATACATAATTATGTGGATCATGTTTGCTTGAAATACACGATCCACAATGACTCTTACCATTGACTCCAAAATCATCATCATGGTTATCATCCTTGAACTCATTACGAGGCACTGCCAGTAGAAATCCAGTAATGAAGAGGGCACCAAGCAGAGATGCTAATGCTACTAGTAAGGAGAAGATCAACTCCAGCAGGTTTAAAGCTACTGACATTTTTTCTGCTCTGTACAAATGACATTTCATATGGATATAAGAGTATTTAAAGTGTCTCTTATAAGGTTGCTGTGTGCCAGTTTAAGACTGACACAGTCACATAATTGACAAAAGTATGTCGTGCTTTGTATTATTATTATGTAGTTAAACTGTGTTGTGTGTGTGTTTCTCATAAAAAGGCTTGTAACAACATTGCACATATTGCGCACATGCACACACACACACACACACACACACACACACACACGCACACACACACACACACACATATATGTTACACACACGTTACAAATACACGTCACGTTACACACATACACACACGTTTAGACAAATACTGTGCTTACACACATACGCACACACCACACACATGCACAGTTGCACACACACCCACACACATGCACACACACACACACACACACACACCCACGCACGCACTCACAAACGCACACTACATACACACACACTACACACACAACACACATTATACATATGCTTGTCTTGTCTTGACAGTGTCCACTTCCACATCAGCAGAAAAAGTAGAAGACTTGGTAGTCACATTGTCAGGTGATGATAAAATTAATATTCAAAACTTGAAAGCTATGTATGATATAAAGTATAATTTAGATATTATATACCAGCAATATAGCTACAGAGACAAGAATTTAATGTACAAACACATCACCATCAGGTATATAGAGCTTGTAAGGTATAGCTATAATTATTTGCTAGACAACAAAGAAGCATATAAAATTTCCTATGAAAACTGTTGTAGTTTGATCACTGGTACAGACTGGTACATTATCAAGATTAAGAGCCATATAGTGAATCAGAACAACTGACCCCAAGCATTTAGTGGTACTGTTGGGCACCTGGTATATATGATTACTGCATTAATCACCAAAATTAGTATGGGTGTGTGATTGATTCCCTAAACATTATATTGGAATGTGAAACTGTATAAGCACGCCAAGCAACCAATGAGTGACTCTCACTAAACAATATCCATTTTTTTTGCAAAATTTGTAAATTGATGAAAGAGTATAATTATTTTGAGTGAAATGCATTCAGTTGCCAAAACCTTCTTGTTGCCATTATACTGCTTTGTATAAATTTGAACATCACCCAGGTAACCCACTGTACTATACACAATAAAGAATCTATTTCATACAAGGCCACATTCACTACCCTATGGCATCTGTATTTGCAAACAAGGGGATTCTGTGTCTGACCTTGTGGGCTGAAAAATTCACACACTTATGTAATTGCCCAATTACAATTGTGTTTGCAACTCCTACCATGTTGCATCACACATACACCCAAAAACTGACTAGCTTTAATGACAGTAGCAGTACATCCATACTTGCATCCATATGTTTTGGGATTATTCATGTGTCGTGTGCAACCAAATAAAACACCTTGGTCTATTGACACACAATATGGTGCATTCAGCTGCTCATTCAAGTATAAAATCAATCAATACTCAATTGGGTAAATATACACAATAACTTGATAAATTATTGTGATGCAACTTGTTATTTTTTTATTCAGTAGCACCTTCAACTAAAGTCTTTTAATTAAAGGAGGGCTTTTCTGAAATATCCAGAAACTGGTAAAGCAGTTGACTATATAGTATGTACATGTTGAGCTGAATCCTCAAAAACATTTAATAACTCATGGATGATGCAATTACACACTATCTTGAAATTTGGCTCATTTATAGTACTGCTTGACCTGCTAAAAATATTTCAAAATCTTTTTGTTCAAATGTTTGACATAATGTTTACAGCCAATCAATACATTTCCTATGGGGAAGTCATATAAACACAGTGTCCATTACGGCCCTTTCCCAAACTTGTAATGGAGCCAAACCATACATGTCTGTTGTTGACACCTTTGCTTTTACCACTAATCATCTGGTTGGTTGAAATGTTAACTCTGTTGGACCACTTTTAATTTTTAGCTGTTTTTCAGGATTCAGCTCCACTTGTACATACTATAGACTAGGGCTCAAACGAATATTCGAATACCATTTCTGGTATTCGAATATTCGTTTCAAAGGAAATATATAACATCAATGGTAGAGTACATGGAAATTCTTGATCCTACATAAGAAAATCTATGACATAAGTGATCGAATCATGTTGATTCTGAATTGTATTAAAGAGACATCTTGTATAACCGCAGGATTATTGATATTTCATCCATATCAATGCTAAAAAAGAATATTCGAATATTCGGTAGTAGTGAATAAAGAATATTCGAATAGTAAAAACCACTATTTGTTTGAGCCCTACTATAGACTTGTATAGCAATCAGTACAATGAGCAAGCATTGTGTGGTTCATTTAAAATGTTCACTTTTTTGAAGAATTTGTGTTCAGTCATGTGTTCTTTATGATGAAGCACTTGTGGATCTTATTACATGTAACTTTCCTTTATTTATCATACCAAACAAATTACACATTAATTTTTTATTACATAATGAACTGCTTACAAACTTATAAAAATATATTATGAGTTTTTGCTTAAAATTGTTATGGCTTAGCTAAGCTCAATGTACTTCATTTTGACAGTGCTCTGTTTTACACAAAAACTTTTGAAGTGTTTGTGCATGTGCTTGAAACCATTTTACAAGTGGCGGATTTAGGGTACCCCCTCCACTTCAGTTTTATTTCATAGTATAGCCATTTGTACATAGCTAGACATAATTCAAAACATTTTTGGTGCAGTTTATATGTCCAAATCTGTCCATGGAATTACTATCCATATTATAAGTATACAGTAGCACAAGGGGAACTAGGTGGGTTAGAGCCAGATACTCTAATAGAACAGTCATATGCTCCAATAAAACCAGTCAAGAATAGTATATTTACAAAACACTGTTGGTCAGTTTAAACAACTAAAATACCTAGAGTCACCTTTTCAAGCATACTTAGTACAGCATCTTTAAACAGGCTGTAGTAGGACCAGATGTCCTACAGACCTTCAGTACTTGTGTTGTGCTAATAAAAAAATAATGGGTTGCTGACTCCATTCCCACCCTGACAATAAATTCTCTGGAGATGAAGGTCATACCATTATACACCACACACCAGCAGTCTCTATGGTTTCATAATGGATATTCATACTACTACTTAGATCTATAGATATGCATGCTTGTGTTTTACTATGTTATACTACTAATTCTGTTTTCTAGCTCAGTGTAGAACTTTCAATAAACATTTTGAACTATCAGTCAAAATTTCCAGCAAATTCAATCTCGATTTTCATAGCCATTCATTCTTTCAGTTTTGAATTGTTTTAGTCAAAATTCCTAGTAAATTTTCTTTGGGTAGTAGCTATAGCTATATTCTATTTCTATAGCTCAGAATACTGTAATTGAGCATCCATACTTTCAGTATTGAACTGGCAATAAACATTTGCAAATTTCAGTCAGAATTACCCATCTCAGAAAGTTAATTTTCAAAATTTCCTGGGGGTGATGCCCCTAGACCCCCTAGATAGCTCATGCTTCGCATTTCCAGTGTGCTTCCCCCACCCCCACCCCCTTAATAGATCTGCCTCTGGCTTGAGTGCTTCAAGCATTTGAGTGCTGGCCAACTCACAGTACCAGAATAGCTGAACTTTACTTTTCAACAAGAGTCCAATGGATCTTGAAGACCATTGTAGAGTTAAATTTTCTACACTGAATTGTTTGTAATCAGTCCCGAGTCAGAGTCAACAGATGTCATCCCAACTATCAGTTCAGCTTTGTCTTGTCTTTGTAGGATAGCCATGTACTATCCTCTTTAACATCTACATGTCAATACCATGAAACTCGATACAACATAGTAAACTAGTAATACCAGTAGTATCTAACCTTGTGGTTCATTCTTCTCCTCAAATGGATCTCATTATAATCACTATGCTGTGTCTAGTGGATAATGATGTTGCAAACAATTATATACAATAGTTACATGAATAAGAACATTTTTAAGGGAGGGGAGTGCTGTCTAGCACCTGTCTAAAATTCTACAGGTGTACATAGTTGTGTTTTAAGTAAATGCAATTGGAAAATGGACAGAAGGACTAAGCTCTTGTGCAGTGGCAGTAGATCAGGCCAAAATTGTGTGTTACACAATACATTTCAGATTTTAGCTCCAAACTATACGTAGCTATTAATTTAGCAAAACAGTGAGACTACTTGCTCTATCTGTATAATCGTTCATCAATAAAGTGGAACAAACGCCCCCTATGTAAGCTCAGTCATGTAATTCAGTTATGAGCCTACAGATGCAAGTTCTTATACTAAACAACTGTAGAGGATTTTTTTAAAGTGTTGCATGTAGTGACTGTTTTGTAAGAGTATTTCACTGACTGCTCTATTAGAGCATCTCTGATCTCCAGCAGTAACACACTGGCATGAGCTTTGTTTGCTACTGACCATTTTCCCTAAAACCCCTGGAAACCCTCCTCGGCATGCCCCTTACCAAAAACAGGGATCGAGATACTCTAATAGAGCAGTTAGTGAAATACTCTTATAAAACAGTCACCACATGTTCCACTATTAAAAATCCTCTACAGTTGTTTAGTATGAGAACTTGCATCTGTACCACTAACCCATGGGTACCTGCTAGATTTTACAAATGAAATGTACATGCATGGTCCCTTGTATTGGCCCATAACTGAATTACATGAGCTTTTGATCAATTTTCATATCATGGGTAGGGCATTGTTGTATTCCATATAGCTGTAATCTGTTAGCTGTAGCTGGTTAGCTAGTATATATGTATGGTACTGATGAACGCAACACAATTATAATTATTTGCTTTATTCTTTTAATGATACAAGGTATGTGTGTGTGTGTGATTGTGAGATCATCAGGTAAAATATTAGGTCACTAAAAGTTGATCATACTCTTATCTTTAGTTATGTAGCACTCAGACTACTGGCATTTGACAAATTAAATATTCATCGTGGCAGCATCTGGGGGCTGTGCTCCTAGACTCCTCCATCTTTTCCAGTGGAAACCCCTTTGAAAAATCCTAGGAACACTCTTGAAGGGGAAGAGCTAATCTTTTCTAAGAGGTGGACAAAATTATGTTAGGAATAAAATTTAAATTAAAGCTGCTAAAATCTATATAGCTACATACTTTAATAGAGCAACCAAAATGATATTCTTTAAAACTATTCTAAACTATAAGGAAACTATACCAGAAATTATCACACTCACTTTTTGAAAGATCGTTATTCTTTTGATGGTGATAATAATTATAGCTGGTGGGCATATACAGTTTGAGCCATAACTTGATGCTTGTGTTTCTTACTGAATGCTTTTGCAACTAAAGTATTGCTTATAGTGAATTTGATAGCGTCAATAACAGGACCACAGCACCATGCAGGGTTTCTATATAGCTACTTGACTTAGCTCCATACATGACTAATTTTCCTACTGTAGCAAGCAAAATAATGTGCTTGGATAATTGCATTTGAGGGATTGTGCAGGTTTTTGTTGTCAGTATAACAAAAACAACTAAAGTACACCATCCCTTTAAATTTCAAAGATCTCTATAGCTGGAGTAACCACATGCAGTATTACATGAATGAGAAATTTCACACACCATAGGTGATTCTATAAAAGAAGCATTGCCCTCTCCTAGTGAAATAAACTGAAAATGTTCTAGGAACAGCTTCTGATGCAACATAGCTATATAACCATTTATGCAGACCTAGAATCCTATATTAATATTGCTGGTTCAAATAAGTTTTAGCTAGATTTCTGGATGTTGCAATATCAGATCTAGACCTTTTAAAATCATCTTTAAATTGTACACTCTATCATTCATACTGTCATTACTGTGCCCTAGTATTACAACTGTGTGATAATCATTTTCTTTCATGTTATACGTAAAGTGACTCTGCAGCTTATGCATATAACTAGCTATCAATATTCAATAAAATTCAGTTGACAATCTCAGAAGGCAAACCTCTCAAATTTTTCTTGTACTCCCAGACCCCTAGATAGATTTTTTTCTAGATCCCCTAGGCTCTAGATACAGAGAGCATGCATGGTGAGTGTGCTCCACACATGTACTAGTTGTTTCAATCATTTACCACATTTTTCTTAGCCTCCAGGTGTATATTTTGACCAGTTCACATCCACTCCCCTTGTGAAATCCTAATTAAGCTCCTGTGAGTGTGGCTAATATTATGCTAAGTACAGCATAGCATCAAAATACTCTAATAGAGCAGTCATGTGTACCTTAGTTGTCTACTAAACTTCTGGCTATGCTATTGCTATAATTTAGTATTATTATTAATTGTAAAAGGTAAAGAAGGCTTGGAGAGCCTGCCATAAAGCCTAATATTTACAAAAAATAGTTACTTATTATTATTAATCATTACAGAGCAAAAATTATAACTATAATTATTACTGATTAACAAATTTGAAGCACGTATATTGAGATAATCAGTTGTTCAACAACTGTTATCACGTCCATCTCTGGTATTTCAGTGAAGGTAAGTCTATAATTCAGCAAAGCGAGTATATATCATACGTGCAATCCTGAAGGTCTTGAACTAGCTTGGTTGCTCTTCTCTCTACTTTCTCAACTTGCTGTTGATCCAAAATGTATTGAGGTCTCCAAATAACATTTCCATATTCCAACACAGGCCGAACATAATTCAGTTGGCTATCTATCAATATTCCTAGATCTCTTATGACATTACAATTACTTAAGCTGCCAATTTTGGACCATCCATGAAGTAAATTGATATATCTTGCTGAAGTTGAAGGAAATTGTCACAATAGTTCTAAACATTTTACATCATCAGCAAACTGGACAATGGGACTGTTAACAATTAAGGGCATGACACTTCCATAAATACTAAATAGAATAGGGCCTAAAACTGAGCCCTGTGGTACTCCACGGACAACATCTGACCATTCTGGTTCGTGGTTGGTCAAAGCAACCTTTTGCTTCCTTCCCACAAGGAAATTCTTAACCCATTCCTGAAATTTACCAGATTAACTACAACCTCGAAGTTTAGAAATCAAACGATTGTGTGGGACAGAATCAAAAGCTTTAGCAAAGTCAAAATACAAGATATCAACGGAGTGGCCAGCTATTGTCCAATTGTTCATGGCCAATAGTAGCAGGATCTTCCTGGAGTGAAACTGTGTTGTTGAGGTGGTATCAGACTGCAGATGTTCCTGAATGAAGTCCTTAATGATAGATTCCATGATTTAGCAGATGGGAGAAGTCAGACTAATAGGTTGGTAATTACTAACATGGGTGTGGTCTCCTTTTTTAAATACCGGGGTTATTAGCCAGCAGTTTGGTAGTTCTGAGGACTCCAAGGACTTATTGAACAGAATGGAGCAGGGAATACTAATATCTTGTGCACATTCTTTAAAACAAAAAGTGGCCAACCCTCTTGGCCAGGAGCTTTGGTGGGGTTTAACTGTATTAGTTTGTCAAACACAATGGCTGAGATGTTGGTAAGCAATGATTGACAGTCGTCAGCTTGATACCAGAAACTGGAATCATGCATTCACACTGTATTCAAAAGTATAGAAAGCCAATGGGCAAATAGAAGACAACAGTTATAAAGTAATTTACAGTTATACTGTACATTGTAAAGAAAGTGAGGCTAATAAGGTTGAATTTTTGCGTCAAGATTGAGATACTCTAATAGAGCCATCACTACTCTAATAGAACAGTCACAATTCTAATGTCATTATAACAATACTGGCTAGTAGCTAGTAGCTACACCTTATTTTGATTTAGTACATTTTACCATCAAACAGGTTTTATCTCAGATAGGCTAACTAATCTTTAGCTATATGCATTGCAAGCATACACTTCGTTAGCTAAATGCTATCAAAAATGCTCCCAAATTCAAACCTAAGAGGCCTAATTTTAAAAATTTTCTCTAACTGCAGTCTTAAAACTGTATGCCTATCATTCATCCAGCTATACTGAATAAAGTTATGCAATTGAATATAACTTGTGTACTAGAATTCCTCTTAGTGGAATAAACACTGTTGTACACTAAAACTTCTTCCCCCCTTGGCCCCCCTGACAATGCCTCCTAGACCCGCCCATGCTGTTAGGGCCAGCTACTTGATGGTCTGTGCAAGAGATAATTTAGTGGACGGACTGCTTTCATCACAAGTTCCCTAATTACAAGTGCTTGCATAAGGATAATAAATCTGATCATTATACTACAGGACACAAGGAGCTGTCAACTGAACGTAAGCAAAATGACTTGTTGTAATATTATGATTATGTTTTTTGATAATGCAGATGGTGTAGTAAAACAGTCATTTTGGTATAGTGGTGGTGGTGTCAGTATTGGAGCAGTTGTCGTACTTACTAGTGTGGTCAATCAGTCATCAGTTTTTCTTTATTAGACGCACAATGGTAAAGCTGATGTGTGCTATTTTAGTAAAGCTTTTTATGGTGGTGTTACAAGAGTAAGAGTAATTGTCGTACTTACTAGTTCGGCCAAGAAATCATCAGTTTTTCCTCTGCTAGCTTAGCATAACTGCTGGATGTAGGTGCTAATGTACTGTATCCTAACTAGTAAAGGAGAACAATGGTATGTACTTTTCCATTGTCGCTAGTCCTTTTTTCTCCAGAGAGCAACACTTAGTATTCAATGCAACAGTAGCTATGCGAGGTTAATTTCTGCTAGCTGGTGAACTACTCTGGTATGTGACTATTCTCCTTGTCGTAATGTATGTAATTGGATTTTTTGTCAGGGAGTAACACCAAGGGAAATGCAGCAGCTACAGATATGCAAGGTTGATTTCTACTAGCTAGTGAAGCTGAACACTACCCTGATGTATAACTTGTCATCAATTCATCTTCTACATTCATTCGCTGTATGGGGTGTCTATTATCTATGATTTGTGCAACTAATAAAATTACATCACATGTCACGTGACCTTACTGATTATTGTCGATACCCTTATTGATTATATATTTTAGCTGTGGGTTTTATTTTTTTCCCCTCTTTCCTTCCCCCCTCCAAGCGAAAATCGGCCTCCAAGCGAAAATCGTGCGGTTGCTTTGGCCCAGATTCAGATAGTCGGGCGCCGGGGTAAGATTCAGATGGCAGCACCAACGCCAAATTTGGAGATACCTAGGGAGATACAATTCGTAGAAGCACCTTTGAAACATTTTACTTGTCCGATTTGTCTGGAAGTATTGACTCATCCTTTCTTGACGGAGTGTTGTGGTAATCATTTCTGTGACAAATGTATAAGCTCCGTAAAGCAGCGTAGGAATGAATGTCCGTTGTGCAAAGCCCGTCCAGTGTACGGAATAGTAGACAAGCATTTCAAGCGAGAACTAAACGAAGCTAAAGTATATTGTTCATTGAGGTCACAAGGTTGTGACTGGACAGGAGGATTAGAGAACCTCAACAATCACTTATCATTGGGTCAGAAATATGGACAGTGCAAGCACGTGGAAGTAATATGTCCTAACAAGAAATGTGGACATAAGTTACCTCGTCACAAAATGAAGAGGCACATGAACAATGTGTGTAGGTACCGACCATTTACATGTCAGTGGTGTGGTCACAATGGGGTGTACGGAGAAGTAGTGACATTTCATTACCAAAACTGCTCCTTGTATCCTGTTACTTGTCCCAACGAATGTTCCACAGGTACAATGAAACGTAATCAGTTAAAGGGTCACCATAACGTTTGCCCCAATGCAATTGTGTTTTGTCCTTTTCACGGGGTAGGATGTCGTGTGACCACGAAACGATGCAAACAGAAAGATCACGTAGAGTCCCATGCAGCCCATCACCAGGTGTTAATCACCAATGCTGTCACTGAGCTACAGAAGAATGTGAAGCTGGCTGATTCAAAGTCCCACATTACGACAAGTCATGTGGCATCAAGGATTTCAACTGTGGAGAATAAATGTGCCATAGTAGAGCATGATTTGTGTAGTTTTATTGCTGATGAGACTCGTATAGAGAGGAATAGACAGCTTGATGAAACTCGGGATAACTTTGAACATTTGCGAGTGGAAGTTGTTGAATTAAGCAATAATCTTGTAGATATGTCCCTTGAGAACCAACAACTAAAGAGCAGAGTAGATTTCTTGCAAGTGGAAGTTGGTCAGCTAGAAGAGCAACTTACTACATCTAACCAACAAATGGCAAATATGAAGAAAGAATTGAAGCAGTTACACAAAAAGTTTGAAGTGGATGTAAAACAGATGATTGAAGATGAAGTTGCTACGAAGTTGGCTCCACTTCAAGAGACTATATCACAGCAACAGAGCGTTGATCACTGGATCAAGGGATACAAGTTGATAGCCAATGAAATGAAGAGACGTAACTGGAGGCTTTATCTAGTAACAATGGCAGAAGCAGCTACACAGTTTCCCACTCCTGTCTTACCAGTGATAGTGAGAGTAAGTGGATACAAAGATGCCAAGTTAGAAGGTAAATCTTTAGATACATCAGAGTTCTATTTTGGTACAGATTGCCTGAGCAGGCTCTACCTTTCTGTGTCATTTAATGTTAACGGTTTTATGTCAGTAGCTGTGAAACAATGTTATGGCTATACGGGATTGCCCCAAAACCTTATCGTGACCTTACTCAACCAAGCTCAGAACATCGATCACTACACGAAGGACGTATGGTCGGCCAGTGATGGTTCCTTCTTAGATTATGCTGGAAAATTTCTGACCAATAACTTTTATACAAGGAGCTATGGTAAACTTTCCATTAGCCATGATGAGCTGGAGAGGCCGAGACATCATTATGTTGTGAATGATACTTTGTACTTTGAAGTGTCAACTTCTGATTCCGAGCCACAAAGTTACAATTGTTGTTTACAGTAGTGTACTTTTAGTAACAAAATATTAATATTGGAGTCTCTTGTATTTTTCTGTGTAGCTATCTGTAACATTGTATCAATACATTATTGTATACCCATAAATATTTTTGTGAACCTACTAGCTGAACTGTACTGTGATAACCAAAAACACTTGTGGAGTTTGTAGTCAGAGTAACTACAACATGTATATACTATCACTGCTAACTGGATTGTAAGTTCAGGGCTTATCCATAGATAATGGTATTCAAGCAACAATGTACTGAGATCCCAAAGACTGTGCCTAAGTAGAATTGATCGTGAGAGACCTGGCAAAAGACATCACTGAGCCTGGCATATGGGCATATCATTGTTTGCCTTAACCCTAATATTTCACTTGAATTTAATTTGTGGTAGTTTGTCCCAGTTGTTGAAAATTTAGTACATTGTGTTGATACAAAAGTTTATATTTCCAATGTGAAAACTTTGTTATATGATGACATTGATACATACACTTGTACAAGACACAATATTGTAACAGATCATGTTATAGTGTGTTACAATGATGATGAACATAATTCAGTGATACATGGGGTATTTTCATAAATTGCATACACAAACCAAAATATAAATACAGTATAAATACAATTAAGGCATAAATATAATAAATAATATATTGTTATACAATAGTGACTAAGTTTTCTGTTTGGGGTGTATTCGTTAGAGGTGTCTGTAAAAAACAACAACACAATAACATTGACAACATCTAATAACATATTGTATACTTACATGAAATCCACTATCGTTGAGTTCTGATAATGCCTTGGACTGAGGAGAATCGTAGAAACTCTTGAGGAACACTAATTTGCCACCTCGTCGATGAGAACCAGCTGTCACCATCGGAACATTCAAAAAGTCGGGACTGGAAGGTAAAGATGAAGTATCTTCGTTGCCCGTCGGAGATTCTGGCACAAGATCAGATGATGGTTGATAATCTTCCTCATCATCACCCTCTTCCCCTTGACTGCTAACAGTATCCAATAAGTCAACACTGCTGGAGTCTCCGTGAGTAGCATCATCACGTACCAATGGTACAGTTGGTGTGTGATCACTGTCCATGTCACCATCAGACACTGCCACAAGATTGACTAGTTGTGGTTTATTAAGTGATCCTAGTTCTGATGGGGACTCATTCACGTAGTCTATTTCAGGTAAAGTAAAGTTTACTAGTAGTTGGTCAGTATCCACTTGATCAAGTGATCTTCCCCGGAACATTTTCTTACTAGGAGTGTCGTGCCATCTGAATTGATCACCAGAGTGATTCCTACGATGACGTGAGAGGAATCTCTTTGGTGGGCCCTTGACGCTCTCCAGAAATTCTTTCACTAGTGGGGTATAGCTTCCTCCAGGTGTTAACGCTGGAGGATGTTCAGACTCTTTTTCTGGAGTAATAGCTAGGGAGAGACTTAGTTGACTGGAGTTTCTGTTTGGAGATGATTCGTGGGTAGCAATATTCCTTACAGCTCCTAAATACACAACAGTAAAAGTACCCACAAAACAAGAGCAGTAGATTATTCACCTTCAATTTTTTCCTTGCTGGTTGCTGGTGACAATGATGGAGGAGTACAACCAGATTTGCTTCGCCTTTTCTTTCTCCTAAATGGTGGACTATGGTTCCTGTCTAGCACCCCTTCTTCACTACTGGAACTGTAAGACCATAATATCAAATTTTCTTCATATATAACATACACCTTAACCCACCACAATAGTAATGTTCTGCTGGTTGAAGTGAACAGTCCATCAGTTTCTGTAGCAGATGTTGAAAATTTTGATTTACGAACAATCTTTCTTTCTCTCCTAAAAAGTAACAGATACACCCATAGTTTCAGAATATATGGCAGTGTTGGTTTCGTACTTGTTCAATACTCGTTCTCTAGCCTCCAGGCTCTTCTGACAAGATTGTAGTTGCCAGAATAGTTTGTTAGCAGTTTCCAATTTCTGTTTGTAATGTTCAGATACATCACAAGCATGTCTGTGTAATGGGACAACACACACACTAACTAACAACACACACCACTAATTCTCATGACTCACTGTAACTCTCTCTTTCTCTTCTCAATTAACTCATCCTCTCGTAAGTGTAGTTCATTACACTTGGCACGTACTGTCTTGAATTTTTCATTAACTTCCACTTGCCAACCACTCTGTACGGACACATGATACACGTACCACACCTACTAAACTCAGTACCTGTGACTTCAAGTAGACTGCTGGGTCAATTTGAATAAATTCATGAGCAGCAATCTCAAGATGCATCCTTATCTGTCGAAACGATGGTCTGTTTTTAGGCTTAATGTTCCTAAACAGTAAAGAGTTATTTTAAACAGCTAGCCTCTTTGTAATAACACAAGTACTATATTCTTACCAGCACATTTCCATCAAAATTCTAAATGATGTAGGACATGATTGAGGAATAGGTAATTGTAGGTTGTTGCTCCCAACTCCCCAGATGATCGAGGAAGACTCAATTTCCTGCAAAGACAAGTAACAGATGGTGCTAGCTCAGCCAATGACAACATTATGAATACCATTCCATATGACAACACATAGCTCACTTACATTATATGGCCTCTCTTGTGTCAGCAGTTCCCATAGCAACACTCCAAAAGACCTGAGGGCATCCCATAAACAAAGTAAACTTGCTGAAAACTTATAACAACATTTGGTACATGTGGTGAAACCAGCTTAAACCTGCCTCAAATGTGTTTTGGCCTTACAATAAGCAGGTGATTGTGAGACAAAGATGGTTTGTTTAACCAACAAACTGTAAACATAAAGAGCCTCAGAGATGATTATTCTACACTTAAGACAGGTTTCACTCAAACAAACACAACCAGTAATAATAATATTTATCAACTAACCAAATATCCACTTTTTCAGAGCACGGTTCTTCTCTAATCATTTCTGGTGCCATCCATGCAACGGTTCCCGCAAAAGTCATCCGAGTACTTTTTTCTCCAAGGGAACGGCTTGTCCCAAAATCGCTGATCTTCAAATGATCAGTGTCTGACACCAGCACACTGTGAACAAGTTACAATCAAAACATTTCAACCAATAACTCCATAATAGTGGTAACAGTGTCAAGCACAGCAACTTTGTATGCTTTGGTAACTATCTTGCCTGCCTAAGCAGCAACACTACCACAAAGGTTATCATTATAGAGTGTTTGTAACTAGTGTTAACAGAAAGGAAATAATTAACATTAATGTTTAATTGCTAAGCTATCAACAAATCTATGAAGTCATAGATTCTCTTCATTCCATTGGTTAAACACAGGTAATAATTTTCACTTCAAGTTGTGTTAAAACCCTACCAGTATCACTCTAGATATTTCTCCCTACACGTAGCAACCAAACTAGATTTGTTTATTGAGAATGGTAACTAAGGCCAGTCAGCAGTACACAAACCACAAATATGTGTGATACAAAGTAACACACAATATGTGAAGAATAGTGTAAATCAAGCCACAATAAAATATCTAGACACTCACTTTGGTGACTTAAGATCTCGGTGAATGATGCGATGCGAGTGAAGGAACTGCATTCCACTTGCAATCTGTCTACTCCATGCAACTACTTGTGGAGGAAGGATAGTCTGGTCTCTTCTTCGTAGCACATCATAGAGGGCCCCTTGTCTGCAGTACTCCATGATGATGCAATAACAGGGTGCTTTGCTGCAAACTCCTCTGTAGGAAATAAGCATAAATCAAATCATATTGTTTACACCAAAGTGGTTTTAGCCACAAATATTTGTAACCATAGAAAGTAAACCATATGGTTACTATCGTCACATTTGTGCCCAAATAAGAACATAAAAATCACATGATTTATATTTAGCACAAAATGATGCTATTCTTAGTACATTACTAACTAAACTATACCTGAATTCTATTATGTGCTCGTGCTTGAGCTTCAACAAGTGTTTTATTTCTATTTCCTTAGAGTCCCGCACTTTCTTTACTGCCACTATTTCGCTTTGATGCTCAGCCTTGTACACAGCACCTTGTCCTCCAGAATCAACAAACTCTAAATTCTTCAAATCTTCAAAAGGGATTTCAAACTCATCGCGCGCTTTAGGTGTGGCTTTCCTCTTCCTACTGAACACGCTAAACACTGGAGCCAAGCAACCACTGAAAAAACCAGTTATCGGGCTTAATAGGCCGTGATCGTCTTCGTCTCGCAAGTTCTGAGCTACAAGTGAGTTATTTTCCAGCATCTCTTCAACTTCTGAAGGTCTCATGTTCGCTAATGGATTATCCATCACTTCATCATGCTCGTCCGATGTTTCGTCATTACTATCAACGCCTTGGGGAAGGCGTATCTGAACAACACGCCCTGGACGAGTAGTGTCCATAGGTTGAATATCTTCTGGCGATAGCCACAACGATTCCTTAGCGGTCATGATCTCCACATGTCACAAAGCCGAGAATAACGCCGGATTTATCAATTACCGCTAAATTATATGATTTTGTGAAGTTGCCACGTCAGCCTAGAATCCGGGGAAATACCCTGATATTAACACATGACTAATTAGTTGACGTAACGAAGACAAAGTGTTTGTTTATACTGCGCATTAATAAGAGCACAAGGAAGGATGGCTCACATAACAATGTCTCAAAGGAGTCGCCTAGGAAGATATTTAGTTCTAGTTGTAGTGGTCATAATTGTGTTATATTTTTTGCACTCCAATTCCAGCAATGTTAAAGACGTTCCCGCTGATCTACCGAAGGTGGCAACCGAACGAACACCTCAGTATTTAGTCCAGCAGCGAGAAAGAAACAAGACCATCCACGAAATTTGTGGCCCTAAGAGACCTCTAACGACTTTGACCACAACACAGATGATGTTTCTACTAAAGCATATCATAGTGGATGATAACCACCAATTGTTGTATTGCTACGTGCCCAAGGCAGCTTGTGCTAACTGGAAACGAGTAATGCAAGTGTTATCTGGGAGGTATGCTCGCGTGGAAGACATTCATAAAGTTGATCACACAGATTTCAAGTTCTTGTCAGGGTACAGCCCCGAAGAGATTGAATATCGGCTCAATAACTATTTCAAATTCATGTTTGTACGGCATCCATTAGACAGGTTGTTCTCAGGATGGCATAACAAGTTCCATGAAAACTTTATTGATATGCAGAAAAAATATGGTATTCCGATTGTGAAGAAATTTAGAGACAACCCACCTGTAGATCCTAAAGGAGATGATGTAACTCTCGGAGAATTCTTTAAATATCTTGCCGGTACAGCAACTACACAATTCAATGAACATTGGATGCCTTACACTGAACTATGCCAGCCTTGTCATGTAGATTATAACTTTATTGGGATCTATGAAGATTTAGAAAATGAGGCTACGGCAATGATCAAACATGTCGGTTTATCTGACAAAGTGACTTATCCAGCACGTCAGCGTTACTACGATAAAAACACAGTTGCTGACGAAGCAAAGATTGATGAATGGCATAAAGTACCACCTGAGACATTTCAAGATGTTGTCAAGAAATATGCGACGGATTTTGGCCTCTTTGGATATCCTCTTCCAGAGAATGTGGACGATTACATCACTGATCATGTTAGATCTCCTAACCAAGGGTTATAGAGAAAATGATATATTTTGCCAACTTCAGAAATCTAGGTATGCAGTTAGTATTTTCTCCTCTGGAATTATAAAGCTTTGTACATAAACAGATGCTGTATAAATACAAGTTGTATATAGATATAAAATCTGTTTATTAATTTTTTTCATACATAATAAATAATTTCTCTCATGATATGTACAATCACCATAGTTTTGGAATTGCTACATCGCTGAATTTTTTCTCTCTCTGAGTCCAGTAATTCCCTAAATAAGTCCATATTTCATTGTCATCTTTTACTTCACGTCTGCAAAGAGTGATGATTGATTATTATGTCACAAAATGATCTTACTTGAAGAAATTTGGTGTCCATTCAATGTGTTGTTTCTCTCTGTCAGATTTAGCCTCTCTTTGAAGCTATACAGACATTTATAATACATTTACAAAAAAAAGACTAATAAATATCTCACTTGTTCGACTCTTAATTTTTCTGCTTGCGCTTCATCTAACTTTCCTTCTTCAAGTAACCTTTACAACAAAGATAGAAATACACACATGTAATTCTTCTACCAAGCAGGGTTTCACAGGCCTATTCAAATTACTGAGAACAAACTCACTTTTGGTCAGGACGAAACCTTGTGTCACAAGCTGGTAACTGGTCACTCAGTGTGTCTGTGAGCTCGTTTAGTTCAATGGTATACTGTGTGAAGCCATAACAGCTGTCAGCATAGTCAGGTAGTGGATCTGTTAACAGTAAACATTAGCCATAATGTGGTGTCTACAAACATGGAAATTAGTTTTCACAACATTGCTGAATGGCCTTGTTAGTATACATAGGGTGATTAGTGGGTGCACGTTAAAGCAAAAAGTTTCCATACTATACACACAGAATGAGACAAACCACATAATTTGGTTACACATAAGTGACAATTATATAACTTAATTCTTCACATAGAAGATAGCTAGCCCCTACACTGATGTTACAGGCCTCAGTATTCTCCTATATGCGTTAGAATAAAACTCTATAGACAAAAATTTTGTTCCCAACAGGTCTACATACAGTAGGACACACAAAAAAAAACTTTGCAACTATGACACAAATTGTCATGAACACTGCTCCAAGCATATGTCAAGAACTTGTTGTGAACATAGCCGACAGTTATTCAGACAGATCAGTTTGTGAATTCACAACATGTGATGAGCCTTCATGAAAGTTCATGAAAAATTTAGAACGTGTCTCAAGAGTTTCTTTTTTGTGCATTCTACTATAGCTCCATAATTTTTTATCTCTGAAAAGGAAAAATAACACAAATGGTAGCCTATCATGATTATTGTACACTTTTTGTATCATCACAATACAATAAATTATGTATCACAACACATGAAGCCATGGTAATAATTTACTTAGCAACCCCACACAACAACACTTCTCTGTGTGCTCTGTGAAGACTACAAACATGGAAGAATATATCCATTCACTAGACTGGACTACTAAATGTTATTTATATTTTTTGCTTTCTTGCCTTTGTGTATAGTACTGCTCAAATATAACGTCATCTAGTGAGAGTGCAAGCAATTAAAAAACTCGCTAATTAAAGGACATGGCACCCGTTTCGCTCACCAGTATTAATTTTATCGTCTGCTTGTGTAAAAGAGAACACATTGACATAAAATTCAGCCAGCTATGCAATTAGCTACATTGCCAGTAGCAGTTTGTGTATTCTACAGGCTCTTTGATTTATATTGCCTGCATAAGTTACCTAACATGGAAATTAGTTTTCACAACAGTGCTGATGGCAGCCATATTAGTGTAATAGTATTATAGAGAGTGTGCATGTGTATTAACATGAACAGTCTCCATTAGTTTGGGACAAGTTAATCTGTTCCATGGGTCTTGTTTATTTTAGGACGGTACAGGCCTCAGTGATATCAACAAACACACACACGCACGCACACACATACACACACACAACACACATACCTGCTCTCCATATACACTCCTTATCATCAGTATCTCCACAAAACAAGACTTCTGTCCAGTTACCAAACAAGTTTCTGACTGGTTGTCCTTCTTCATTGTACACTGTCCCTGTGACCTCATGACGTTTAGAGCTCCAGTAGCGAGCCTGTGTGTGTGTGGGTCATTGATATTGGCAGAGCAAGACACACAATACAATACATTACACACACACACACGCGCACACACACACACACACACACACACACTCACCCTTGAGAACACCAGCTTACAACAACACTTGGTTCCATTCTGGATCAACACTTCACCATAATTCTCCAGCCAACGTTGTCCACTCAATATATTGTGTATACAAGCAGTGGCCTTGTTCCATGTGTAGTGCTCATTGTGTCTGTGTGGTGTGACCAGTACTTCACCAAGTGATGATGGAGTGGCTTACCGGGGTAGGACCAGGTTGACTGTACCAAGTGGGAACACCTCCATTGACTTGCCCCAGAATTTGTTCTTGATACGAGCATCTAATATGTGGTGATACATCCATGTAGTGACTCATATATGGAAACAGGAAACACAAAACAACATACTCACATATATGTATTCAACAAGCACTCGAGTACTTGCACAAATTCACTAATGGAATTTTTTAGTCCATTGTCTTGTGTTCATTGATGCACGGGCGGCAAATTCAAGCAAGTGCATTTGGCTACTGTGCGTATGTGCAAAAAGACTCTGTTATCAATTGTGAGTAACCTTTCAGCTACCACTTTTTTGGTGCATGCATAATTGTAACAGGACAACAGACTTTAAAAACCAGTGCAATCCAATTACTATATCTACAATAACACAAATATGAGACTAGATTGACCTAGTCAGTTGTATGCACACACACATGCATACACACCACACACACATGCATACACACCACACGCATGTATATACACTACGGCACACACTACAATGCACAAAGCACCAACAGACTTCACCTTGCCAAAACACAAAGTTAGGTGATTCACAATGGCATGCAGCCACAGGAGGATGATGACTAACCTATCACAACACAATCCTCATGATACATCCTGTAATATCACTGAATACTAACTTGTTCTGAAATGTACTTGAAGCCTTTATCCTCCCTGATACACTCGTAGGTCTCACCCAGGATGGGGTTGAATGGCTTGTGCTTGGCACGGTGAGCAAATGATGTATATCCTGACACTGCAAATGCTGCTACATATACCTGAATGGTAGCCAGGGGTGGCTTGTATTGTGTGGTAGACAGTCATGTACTTACCATCCTATCACAAGGGTCAGCACATGTGGCTGCCTTATCAAGAAGATGAGTGTAGTGTAACTCCTCACATAGTCTCTGCAGTAATGAGCAGTAAAAAAATTATTTACAATTATCGGACAAACACTGATCACAAGTGAACATACACACTTGGACAGTCAGACTGAAATTTATACAACCAAACTTTTCTATAAACACTTTAGGCATTCTTTTTTGTCAATTTTCCTCTTTCAGTGTTGATGATACATATATGGTAGGGTAACTATTTATCCTTAACAAGAAGGCTTTATTAATTCTGAGGGTTTGTTAAGAGAAGTTCCACCAATCAAACATGCACATAAATATTATACAGCAAATAGGACAAACACACAGACAGGTACATAAAAGGGACAAAAGCACAAACCTGTAAGGCTCCTAGAGGTTCATTGAGGGATATAGGCATGGACACCTTGGACAAGTCTCTTCCTACACCACAAAACATTTACACAATCACTACCGGATATTATAACTACTCACCGATGTTCTTACGCAATATCGACCATAATCCAAGGTCTCCAGATGACACCTCAGGAGAGGGAAGGAACTTACGACGATTGGGAATAGCTACTGTTGATTGTTGTTGAATGTGTTCCATGCCAGTGACATCAGCAACTGTAACGGACACAATAAAATCATGACATTTTGAGGATGCAAATTTGGTTGGCTGCAGTTAATCAATTTTGCAAACTTGTTTAATATTCAAACAGATACACAGGTATGAAGTGAATGTCATTTAACCAAATTCAAGGTTAGTAACTTTTGATAAAGATGCCATTTATCTAGTAGGTCCCAAACATAGCTAAGGTGTACTTCATGACCTCATTAATAAGACCACCTCATTATAGTGACCAAGTCAAGAAGTCCGGAAGATTGTCTTAGGAAGGTACATGGTGTACAGCTCACCTGGGGAGGTGTGAGTGTCTGCCAGGTTGTGTGAGCTATAGTTGGTAGTAGCTACAGCTGAGGTGAAGCTCTGATGTGGTGAAGTACTGAGGAATGGAATCTGTGAACTTCTCTCCTCTCCATCTGACTCATTATCATCTTCATCTTCGTCTTCTTCATCTGACTCACTGTTCTGTGACTATGTGATGATGATAATTACATTAGGTGTAACAACGGGTTTGAATATGCACACTAGGTTACGATAGATTTTGGAGTATTCCATGAATTATATTTTGTATTTCACGACACTACAAAATAATACATATCTTCCATGAAATATAGATATGTTGTGAAATTTTCTGAAATAGTATATAAATAAAATTGACATACATGTAGTACTATAAGTATCGCTGCACATGTGTACAATAGCACAAGGAGGGACTAATATAGCAGCACGTCCCAGTGTTGCATTTTTCATGGACACAGGTAAAGGAAGTACTTTAAACATTTTATTTCGCTTTTAAATGTCCATACAATAATCTATTTCTAGTTGTAGAACAAGCAACTAAATTTACAATGCCACACACATGGCCAACCGTGCTGTCGGAGGGCTGTTTTCTAATAAATCAATGTTCTTTTCACAATACTACTGTATTTGCCATACAACACCGTTGCTACTATATGGAAATACACCACACTATGACACTTCGGTCCTCCCACAAAAGTACAATTCATGACAGTGCCACAACCATTTTGGGTGATTAAATGTGAACAGATGTTCATCCCATTAACACAATAGGTGGATATGATGAAGACTTTTAACATACACTGCGTATACTGTTGTTGAGCAATTCTTCCCCTGGAAATACGTATAGTAAGCCCTAAAGAATGTAATGAGTCATTCCATTGCAAAACCTGACAGTATTGTAAGAGAGGGGCTTCTGAAAACAGAAAATGGGTGGGACACTAAAACTGGTCAGCATCAGATTCTTTCAAAGCTAATACAACATTTCAGAAATAACATGGTATAAATAAGTATTATTCTATTAGGAATTCACACACATAAACATATAGTAAAACATCTCCTTGAAAATACTTTTTATAAAAAAAATAACAAGCCCCAATGTAGAATTTTTTGCTTCATAGATTTTACCCACAGGGTAGTAATTACATGTATTTGCTGACCTCTTCACTGCTCTCTCCACCAGGTAACATGAACTAACAAGTGTTGACACATGTTTGTAAACATGTTAACAAAATAAGGGGGAAGTACCTCATCAGGAGCATCAAAGAATCTTTCTCCAGTTGTGGAATATGATGATGGTATTGACATGAACGACTCAAACCTGTTCAGACTAGTATGTAGTGAACTAGGCTGTTTGGATAACAGTGATGTGCCCCTCTAATGGTGGAGGATAATAAAACAATAATAATGAGAGGTGAAATCATTGATAATTAAATGTGACCCGCTGAGCAATACCCAATTTGATTGCATAACTTTTGAGATAAACACCATTGATTTAATGCCTGCTACAAAAAAAATTTTTACACAGATTTTAATCGCTTCAGCAAACAATGATAGACTCAAATTGAAATATCTAAGAGTTTTGTTTCTGTACCATATGAAGCAAATGTGTAGTTGTAGTAAAACATAATGTAATTGTCACCGTTTCTAAGCTTGAACATTCTTCTTGCTTAAAAAGCATGTGGTAGATATATGCCAAAAACTTCACCTTTATGAATGCCCTGAACACAATGACACAGTCTCAACTTCATAGCTTCTTGCACTAGTGACTTATGATAGATTAAATCAGTGCCTGTAATTAATTTTCCATATAGGCACTGTACAAATGAATAGTTTTGTTCGTCTTGCTGTCTACTGCTATAACTCCAAAAGTACTCAGCAGAAATGGTTGAAACTTTACTGCCCATTGGTCAAAAAATTATAAAATGGAGATTCAAACTATTCGCTCAGCAGGTCACAAACTATTCAATTAATCATGTGAGAAAGCTAAAGCCTCCATACACTGGAGGTCACAATCTCAACATTGAGACTATTGGAAAAATCCCAAACCAGGTGGTGACTCAATCCCCACACAACTTACAACCTAGACACTGGCCTAAACACTCTAGCACACCCTTTGGTTACCTGACACTGAAAATAGTAAATAACTGCTCAATTAGAGTATTTCATTTGTAAAGTGTATCATACAGTACAGCAGTGCTATTCATCATCTTACACTTATTTTGTACTTTGTGTCTCATTTTTTTCTCCACTACCGCGTAGGTGTTGAAATACATTGTGGTTTTTTGTCACAAGAATTGTCATAATTTACATAGTAGCTGGGTTGATTGTAGAAGTGGCACTCGTGCTGTTCTTTGTTTATAATACTATAATGGGTACTGCAAAAGTGAAAATAAAATAAATGATCATTCACTTCCCAGTAACTGATAGTCTGGGCATGTGTTGAATTGTTATTTCTGTAGTGACTGGATTGATTGCAAAGACACTTCTTGTAGTGTTCACCATTTGAAATGCTGTATAACGGGTGGAACAAAGTTGAAAACAAAGCAGAATTGATAGTCGGGGCATGTGTTAAGTCACTGAATTGATTTTTATAATTTGTATGGCATCTTTCCTTTGATGTGGTACACGTTGGTTCACCAGTCATAAATAATTATGTTACAAAAAGTAAACAAGTACAAGGAATTTTATATCAGTACGGACCATGTAAAAGCAACGGCTGACTAAAGTAGATGTCCACTTGTATATAGTGCTCTGCATTTATCGTGATAAATTAACATTACTGGTTATCATACCATGACAGCCGGCATATCAAAATAGCGATATATCAATGAATACCACTATATGATTGCTCTTAACCCAGCCTTTAGTGTTCAATTACTCAATTTGTTGATGGTTTAGCAGACACACCACAAACAAAACTTGAGATTGTCACATTACAACACATGCCCACTTGTACTGAACTATATATGTGACCAGATCTGCAAAAACCTGACACAATAGCGCAAGCCTAAATTTCCAGTATAAAGCATTGAAAAAATTGGGTGAAATATTATTATTGAAAAAATTCCATAAATTTTTTGAGCGCCTCTTTGTTAGTGAAGGGACTAACAATACAAACCTGGATATCATCTTATTCACCTGCTCATGAGGAGTTGGACAACCTTTGTTTTGTTGCAGTATACCCAAGGATACGCAAGTTATGAGCATTTGTTTACATCACGTCGCAGCGATAGTATGCGATCGATTTTTTCTTCACAAATTTCTCCTTTGTATGCAGTGAAAAAAGGTGATAGAAGGACAAACATACCCAGTAAATGACTCCCCCAACCATGGCAAACACGATGGTGGAAAGTTTAGCCTAGTACGTAAATCCGTTCGTAAGTTAGAACCATTTTAGTAAACACCTGTGATTTATTTTCCCTATATACTTGCTGTACAAATCGATTTTTCTGTTGTTGCTACTTTGTAGGGCTGTAACTCTGAAAGTTATTGGCATATGAAGCTGAAACTTTGCCAGAAGGTACACTTGGCTAAGTAGATTACAAATATTTAATAAACAGGAATTCGAAAAATGCACTATTGTGTCGGGTTTTCACAGATCTGGTCGGATGTATACCACTTCATATTTGGCCCAAGAAATGATGCAATAGTTATAGTAACTATATATCAATACACCGCGATATTTTCCTGTTATTAATACTGTGTATTCAAACTTCAATACCACTGAGCACTACTAGTATGACCTCCCTTGTTTCATTGCTTTTATTTCTATGATCCCTATACTCAAATTTCATAATTTTTTCCATAGAGTAGAGTAATCAAACAAAGTTGTATAAATCAAACACTTTATCAATGCCAGAGGCCATTGGGGTTGGTCAGGGTCTATTGTATTCACATATCCATACTTATACCTACATAAATACATTTGTGACATGTTTTCTGCCTCCAGGCATTTTTAAATACACAGGTATAAGGAAAAATTAGGAAAGGGAGGTTGCTTACACCTGCAGTGAACATTTAATCCCTAATTCAGTCATGGGTACAGGGATTAAACGTTCACTAGTATATCTGCAGCTGTAGGTGACCTCCCTTGTTTCCCTACTTAAATTTTCCTATGATCCCTAATCAAACTAATTTTCCTTACACTTGTTGAACCTGTGCATACTGCATCAAAGAAAAAGATGGCAGCAGAATTAATGTTTTCATCTGAACGTGTGCCCCAATTATCAATTACTGACTCGAAAGTGAAGTAGTCATTGCACTTCGCTTTCAGCTATATTCAGCCCATTACACATACAAACAATGAACAGTAGGAGAGAAAGACCTCTGCAATCAATCCAGTCATCATAAAAAATACGGACGATTCGTGCTCCCCAACTATCAATTACTGACTCGAAAGTGAGGTGGCGATTACCCTTCGAGTCCACCTATTTTCAACCCGTTACACAGCATTACAATGAAGAACAGTATCAAAAGCACTTCTGTAATCAATTCAGGAAAATATGGACAATTCCCATTTACAAACGTAGGGAAGCCATGCATCACAATACCACAAATCGACACCTTGGGCAGTCAGCAAAAAGAAATGGGACACAAAGGAGGACAAAGGTAAGTCCATGATGCGTGCACTGTACGTACTGTGGTATGCCAAAAGGCATGTCTTCAGACAAAGCAACGTGAACAGTGAAAAGATAGGCTTGTAGCCTTAGCCGTTACTGAGTTACGCTTGCCTGGCAGTTAGTTAGTCAGTAGAAAATTCCATTGAATATATATATTTTTAAATTTTGTAACCATCATTCTGAAGGAACTTTTGGGCTTGGTTTTACCTAACCAATACTGCCAAGATGCCAGGATGGTATTGTGAAGCTGGTTTTTGGGTGATTTTTTTTTTGACCAGAAAGAACTAAACCTCCATGTTCCTTAATATACAGTACAGTACCAGCGCACACTACATATGCAAACACCCATGTAAATGTGCTATCTAGTAAAGCATACATGTGACCCAGTCTGGGAAAACCGGTCTTATCGTCTATTTAAAAATATCAATAAATGCTGGTTTTAAGTATTGTGTTGTAGCTCACCAATGGTTGAAGATATGTGTACCACAATTTTCACACATTTTTCACCAATTCCTTGTCTTACAGAGCATCCACTGTGCAAGTAGCCAACAGCTCAGTTTCCCGCCATTTTAGATATTTTAAAACCGTGGTTGACTGTATCTGGCAAGCTCCAAAAGGGGAGAGAGGCAGGGGCCTGGAAGGAGGGCGCAAGAGGCTGTTTTAAAAATTGAAAAGGAAGGCGTAGGGATGAATTAGGTAAAGTTACGGTCCATTCAGGTCTCAAAACTGGCTGAAATGAAAGGAAATTCACAACAGCGACCTTTATTTAACACCACGGAGCTGTACAGCCACATACAGCCATTCCTAGGCTGACCACAGCTCCATTAAGGCCCCACACCGCATGTACGGATAGCCACTGGGCTTGGGAAAAGCAGCCAGCAAAACCAGACCACTCAAGTCTAGCTGATTTTGATTGTGAAAATAGATAGTTTATTCATGTAGCTTCGTGTTCTTGGTGAAAAATCAAATCTGCTGACATTGGCAATAAGACCGGTTTTCCCAGATCCAGCCACATTACACCACAAATCAAGCTCAATAGCACTCATTATTTTGTTTCACTAGACTATGTGGGCTGTTGGTTATAATAACGGACAAGGTAGATTGAAGAAAATGGTGCATACGTTAAGTCCAAAAATGTCAATTATAAATGGCACTACTACATGGTCACATACAGCACATGCAGCTCACTTGTGAATGGTTCATACTAAGAGATATTTCTGGTACTAATGCACTATCACCAATTGCGGCTATATTCCTGATCTTAGCGAGGGTCTCCCTCAGGTCAGTGTTCTGTGCCTGTGACTATAACCAGTTGTGATGGTATGTGTGATATGATGTAGTGGTCACCTTGCTGAGGGATAGCTTCAGACCAGCCATCATTATCTTTTGCTGTACCTGCATGGCTGCCTCTCTCTCTAGTACCTAATAAAGGAGTAGTGGGACTGACACACTAACTGACTGATATATAGATGACTAACACACAGACACATACACACACAGAGCTCACTTCTCTAAGTGATTCTCTCTCCTTCTCCAAACTAGTAACAAGATCAACTAGCTGAGAATATACTACCCAACAACAAGAACACACCAATAGTGTACTAACAGTATCCTAGACTAACCTTGATGGGCAACCACCACAAAATCATCATAGATGATGGTAGACTCCATCTTGGGCTCGGACAAGTTGGACCATGACCTGGACAGCTCCGAGGAAGCATGATCTAGTAGTTGATGACCAGTCACAACCTCATGTGATGTCATAGGTGACTACAACAATACCATGATACACTCACATGTGAGTTGCCTAATATACCATCTCTTAACAAGTACAAGCACATGTGTACAAGTCAAACCCCAGGCAGAACCTTATGACCTTATGCCTGGGGTTTGACTTGTAGTAGTACATACATATGTGCTTGCTATAACTGCTTGTTAGAAGTACCCTGCCCTGATAGAAGTTGAGATCTATTGAGAACAAGGACCAACCAGTAGTGTCCTGATTATCAAGGTGTCCTGATTATCAAGGCGTCCTGATTATCAAGGCGTCCTGATTATCAAGGCGTCCTGATTATCAAGGCGTCCTGATTATCAAGGCGTCCTGATTATCAAGGCGTCCTGATTATCAAGGCGTCCTGATTATCAAGGCGTCCTGATTATCAAGGCGTCCTGATTATCAAGGCGTCCTGATTATCAAGGCGTCCTGATTATCAAGGTGTCCTGATTATCAAGGTGTCCTAGCTAATTTCCAGGTCAGTTTATGTACTAAGGGATACTTTGGGACCTTAACTAAGTGTCTGGATTATGTATGGGTCCTTCAAGTGTTCACATTTACTATTTCCCAAGTATTAATACCTTTGGTCGGTCACTGGCCTTTCCACCACCTCTGATTCTCAGCTTGGCAAATCGTTTCTTCTTGTTGGGAGTATCGGTGGTGGTGGTGGCAGAAGTGTGCACCGACGGATGAGCTGAAACATCACTAGTAGACCGACTGGGTGTGATCGTCTGGTGAGCCTGAGACTAGAATCGGAATTGTATGGTAAATACTATATGTAAATCAATAAATTCAAATAATTATGTAAAACACTTGATGATGTGTATTGTGTAGCATCATTGTCACCTAACATGTAGAATACAATTCACTTAGCAACAACAAAGTGATACAAGCAATTATTTATCACTAATAGTACAATTTAAACTATACATCACCAACAAATAACTAACAAATGGTACAGTGAAACAGAAAAATTCAACATAATAATATTATTGTCAGCTTATTAAATGTTTTTAAAATGTTGCCAATAGTTTTAATATTAAAACTATGAATTTTAACATTCCACACCGAAAACTTAAATGGCCACTAAGCTACCTGCATAGACCCAAATTCCGAAAAGTGACCAGTTCCACACACTGCAGACTAACCACTTCACTGGTGCTGGGGTGGTGGTCACTCCTCTGAGATATTGTGTCCACTACATCATTACCGGCAACATATACAGACAATGACTCCAATCCTTCTTGAACACTCTCAATAGCTGTGTGGAACAAGACAATAATGTAGTGTTTGCGTGCGTAGTAAATTGATGTGGCAATCACTGACCTTTCTTCATCTCTTCAAGTCCTTCCTTAGAGCTGGTTATCCAGCTACTCACAGGACTGATATGGTTAATATCCACTTGTTCTTGTCCGTGTTGAATGTGCGGCAATGCCATACCGTCTGACAGTTGTCGACGACGAAACATCGAGTGTTGGTGCAACCGTGACGACCATGCAGCAAAATGATTAGCATCCCAAGCCTGAAAAGTGTGACATACAATTACACACTAATTCATAGAAGTCGGACTACATTTTATATAGCAAGAATTCTCCCCTGAAATGAAAGATATCCAAAGCTATATAAGATTTCATAACACACAAACGTACTATTTCAACAACGTGGTTACCTTAATGTGGTATACAAATGACTGGTCCCCTGCATCTATATCAATCCTCAGACGTTCAGCTTGCATTGATATTACTGAGTAGCCCATGTCAAGTTGACCAAGACATTTTCCTTTCTCTAGCTACGTTTAACACTGTATAAATTACACCATTATGTCTCAGCCTACCTGCCCTTGAGATCTACCATAAAGAAGGAATCCATTTTGTAACACAAAGTACCTCTAGAAAAAATGTAATACAGATAGTCAGAATATAAGTGGGTTGGTACCTTGTGAAAACCTTTCAATGGGAACTTCCTCCGCTTCAACAAGAAACCTCTAATACACTCAATACTATTGTCAGCTGTCCCGTCCTCCTTGTTGCAGTAAAACGTCTCCCACAGTCCCGTGTAGGTCACTTTATCTCTGTTTCTTCTTCTACCTTGTCGCCTGGTCTGCCAGTGTAACCCCCACACATGAATTTAAGTGTTTTAAAGCCACACCGTGAACCAATACACTAACGTTGTTACATGTAAGCGTTTCTAACCTGTGTTCCGTGAGAAGGTTCTGCTATTATTATACTACTCGAGCTGTTTTTCTTTGAATGGCCGCCCTTAGCTCGCTTGCCTTGTTTCTTCAGTTCTTTTTGACTTTCTTTTTTGTTGACTTGTAATAATTCATCGTCAAAATGTATTAGTTCTAACTCGTCAGGAAACGACATGTTTCGCAGCTGATACCTGTTGTTGTGTTATACTGTACGCGCAAGCGCTTCAATTTAACACAATATAAGCTTAAATATTGCGCGCGATATTTACAATAATGTCTGGAGTTAAGAAGGAGATTATTAAAGAAGGTACCGGACCACAAGTCCAGGCTGGAAATAATATTACTGTCCAGTGTACGGGAAGTTTGACCAATCCTCCTAAGAAGTTTTGGAGGTTCGTATTCGCTCGTATATCATCCGTGTACAATCGAGTCTTGTGTTTAGCACTAAAGATCCGGGTCAGAAACCGTTTACTTTCCAAGTTGGAGTGGGACAAGTCATACAAGGTATGTTGGGAATCAGTGGTGTATTTAAAGTATGAAGATTTTACTTGTTACTACTTGAGAGGTCACTGAGTACTAAGGTCACCTGACCAACTCCCAAATAAACCATATGTACGCCAACAATGTTCTGACATGACATGATGGTGAATGATTTTTATTGTGGCCTAGGTGAAAGCTTCGTTACATGTGAGTAAAGGATCTATGCATGTACAGTTTCCCTCTGGAAAGGTGAGATAAGGCGTGCATGCAGTGATAGTGGCAAGTAGGTTTGTACTTGGAACAATAGTCAAGCACGCTGCTGGACCTTGGATGCAACTGGAACTTATTACAACTAGCAATAGTATCTACCATACGGTGCAGTACTTGTCTATTGTGTATGTTATGCACAATTTCAACGTATCTTGACGAAAAGTAACAATTCCTATTTTTCTACAGAACATTGGAAATCCAAGTATTCCCATTTACAAATTTAAAAGCTATTTGTCTGTGGTTCAACAAGAAAGCTAACATACTATAGTAAATGAATAATGGTTTACAACAACAAATTTCAGTTAACAGGTGATGATTGCTTGATTTCACTTAAGTGGGTGTTGATGTGTTCGTTGGCTGCCAAGTAAGTTATATGCCAAAGGAAGAATAATGTACATAAAGAGATATAGACTATCAAGGAACGTTACATTCTCTGTTTAGTAACATATAAAGGTTAAATTCTCCCTCACGCATTGTCATTTAGACTATTGATGGATGATAACCTAATATTACAGTGGAACCTCAGGTATCCGAACCCCTTGGGACCAGGGGTGGCCCATAAGTCTGAAAAGTCCATATCTCTGAAACTGTATAAATAACATTAAAATAGCACAAAGAAAAAAATTAAAATATTATTTCAACTACTCTAATAGAACAGTCACTACTCTATAGAGCAGTCATTTCCGTAGTTCGGTTAACCGAGAATCTGGATAAGTGGGGTCTGGATAACTGAGGTTCTTAGTTTTTTGTGGCCTAAATGATGCATTTGTATTCAACAGGTTGGGATCAAGGATGTCTGACTATGAAGTTGGGAGAGATTGCTAAACTGACCATCCCCGGAGCCTTGGGATATGGTGCTGGTGGTTTTCCAGCATGGGGATATCCTTTTATGTACATGTTGTATAATTTGTGTATAACTTTCTAATAGAATAGTCAGCCAGTACATGTCAAAACTAAACATTTTTCTAATTTCTATGCACAACAATGTATCATGGTTAGAAGTATTTAAATGATAGCAACATCATTAAACTACTTCAGGAGCCCCATTTAAACTGGACATAACTGGACATCAAACCTGGAACCTTTGATTGCCGTGCCGATACTCTAGTCACTTAGCTATCTTGCCTCACACGCATGCACACGTGCATCATGTGACATGATACTTGTCAATGTTGTTGCATTGTGTGTTGTCCTTAACTTTTGGTACGATCCCATCTAATGCTGAGCTGTGCTTTGAGATAGAAATAATGTCCATCAACTAACTGGAGACCAGCTTGACTGTTGTAGTTTTACTCTTAGGTTTTTAAGAAACTTGATATGTTTTGTTACACTTAAAACATATTTTTGTATGTACACTTAGAACATCAAATTGAGAGGAACATGGATATTGAAATGCCTCAGGGTGATGAAGACAAAACACGATTAATTTTCAGTACAAAAATGGCTGTTAAGGTCAAACATCTGTGATGGTACTACATCAAAAATGAATAGCATTAGGAGTACAATTGGTATGGAAATTTCTCACAAATGACAACTGTTACACTATGTCACTCTAGTAATGTTCTATTAGAGTGTTTTGTACTTCAATAAAATGTGATACATCACAAGCAGTTGCTACTGGTACCAAATTGTTTATAATTGGTTGCTATTGTTAAATATCTGGCATAGCTGTTTTTGATACAGAAAGCACTTGACTACAGAAACAATATAGAATACAAGCACATGTAGTTACAGAAACAATGGTATGTATCCATGTTGTATCTGTTCTGGTAGAGTGCAGGCTTACTGCCAAAATCTTATTATTGTGTATAATTGTAAACCTCATATACATGAGTATAAAACAATTATTATGTTAATTTAATAAAATTTGATAACACTTTGAAAATGTCAAGAGATTGTGTTGAAACTATGTAATCAGGTAAGTTGTTTCATAATTAATTTTGGATAGAAACTGAATTTGTACACATCTATTCTGGTAGATGGCTGAATAAATTTTAAGTGATTTCCCCTTGTGGCTCATGTGGAATACTGAATGTAGCTTGGGGGTGGCAATTCACACATTCACAAGTCCTAGATGTAATGACTGCTCTATTAGAGGATTTGACTGCTCTATTAAAGTATACATTTTGATCTTGAAAGCAAAACCTTGTATGGCAGCACCAGAGTAGAGTGTACATGTATAACAACACCAAACTATATAATAATCATGTAATATAATTATGTGACCGGATCTGCGAAAAGGGGTCTTATAGCCTTTTGACGAGTCATGACTCATCATGTGTTTAACCCATTGTCTTGAAATTACATCCAGAATTAGTGCTATGTTAGGAGTGTAAGGTGACCAAATTTCAGGCTGGTACCATACACATAAGTCAAGTTATGGATCGCCAAGTACATGCAATTGGAGAGGCTATAAGACCCCCTGGTTATATCATTGTACAAAATTCAGTACCTTGGTCCCATGTATGTGTAAAACTATCTAATAGAACAGTCAGTAAATACTCTTCCAGGTTTAATTTATTGTACTGGGCAGCTGGATCAACTGATAAAGCCCAAATGGCACAAAGCCAAATACATGTACTATGCACAGCCAAATCAAACAATTAACATGTACATATAATTATAGGAAAACTGATTGAGGTAGTAGCAACCAAATATATTATTGCCTTGTAAGAGTGATACCAAGTAACAGGGTTACACCACAATGGTAGGTACTCGTAGTACACATGTCCTGGTCCCCATGTACAGGTCAAGTAGTATAATTCCAAGCATATGCCCTCCAGGATAGCGAGTAGCGATTGCCAAAGGTCTTCAGTGGTAGCTAATGCTTCCCTGAGGCATGAATAGCACAAGGGTTATCTTTTTATAAGCAAACAGTTGCTTGTACCATAGCTATATAGCTGTTCCATTGATGTGCCATAGGGCAGCTGTTTGTCAGTTGCTAGGAAGTTTTGTAAAAGTTCTGGGCTATACAGTCAGTGGCTCAGCGTACATAGAACAGTATAATGCTGAGTGTAGGTAGTGCAGTGAGTTAGTGTAGCTAACTAACTATAGGTGTGGCTGAAAAGTTTAACTCAGAGTTGGAGTGTAGGGTGCAATTTGCTGTTTTTTGACATTATCAGGTTTCAAAGCTCTGATTTGACAGTTTCACTTTTTTCTTATTTTTTTATGGTTATGGGTAAGGATTATTTATAAACTTTAAGCTTTCTCCTGTATGGTTGCCTGAATAAGGAAGAAGCTTTTCTATTCTTATGTATTTCAATGTAGCTATTATACTGTTTGGCTTGGTCATAGCTTTACTGTTAGGTATAGGCTCCTTGGCTAAAACAATTCTGTTCAGCTCTGACTCTAGCAGCTGGCTGCTACTTAAATAGGCTAGCAAAGGATTACCTATATAGTAACATTTGACAACTAGTACCTGACTGCTAGCTGTAGTCTTGACATAATAGGGCTATAGCATTAGGTGCTGTTATATAATTATGTAGTTGATCGTGAGTAGCTAGCTTTTAAAGTTACTGTAGTCTATAGTAGTTACGCTACATGTATTTTGTGACATTGTGAAGTGGAGTGAGTTGTAGAAATGGGGACAAACTTTGATACCAAAAATGAATATCAGCCATATAGCTGTAAGATTCAATTTTAATTTCCAAAGGTGATTTAATGTAGTTATATATATGCACAGTTTCTAGTGTCCATTGTACTTGCCAGCAAGTCTACAACTATCACAATTACACTTAGCCTTTAGTTATCTAAAACTGCTTTACCCATGCCACTGAATAGCTGTTGGTTCATGAGGGAAGCTAGGTTGAGATGTTAACAGTGTTCCTAGCTTCCATTGAATGATAGCTACAAAAAACCACTAGCTTAAGTTTTATCAGAATAATGAAATAGAAATTATTGACATCCTATTTGCAACCTATACTGTATATTTCTTTGAAATTTCTGCCAATTCTTGTACAATGTATACTCAAATAGATGAGCCCCTCAATGTTAACAGTTGGATGTTGACAGAATCAGAGCAAATGACACTTGTGACCATTACAGTCATAAAAAGTGAAATCTATAGAAAAGTAGCTACTAAGAGGTAATGTCCAGTTTTAAACTTGTTGACATCTACTTTCTCTGTTTGTTCATGTAATAATTTAATCCTCTTCAGTGTAAAGAGGTATCCCTAGCCATTTTAATGTGTTGCTGTGCTGGAGGGCTTGTGCCATAATATGTTGACAAACTTCTGCACTGATCTTGTTGCCACTTATCTCTAGCTTAACTAGGGACGTGTTGCTTTTTATTGTAGTAACAATAACATCACAAGCTTCATCAGTGATGTGATTGAGGTTAACGTTGAGCTGCTGCAGTTTGTTCCCCTTACCTAGTGCAGTGAAGAACACAATGGTTGAAGTTGATGATAAGCTGGTATTGATCATGGACAGCTCCACTAGTCTAGAGGAAGGATGGGACAACATGTCGTAGAGAGTAGGGTCCTCTCCAATGGTGTGGTTACCATTAATCTGCAACTTTTTCACTCTACAATGGAGGACGAGGTTACTGATGTAGGAGGAAGATGATCTCGTGAGGCCATTAACTGACAAGCCCAAGTGTGTGATAGTGATGCAGTAACTCATCAGATTGCGATGAAGGATACAAAAGCCATGATTTTGGATATGGCAATCCCACAAGTTAAGCTCCTTCCACTCCTTGTGAGGTGAACAGGTAAGGAAGAGTGAAACACAGTCAATATCGTATGGTGATAAGCTAATGTGACAAAGGTCGATTATTTTGTCATCGAAGATTTTTGCTTGTTGTATAGAAGTATACATCACTTCATCGTTGGCCTCATAGAAGGAGTGAAACAAACGAAAACATTTTAGTTGATTTTTCAAGAATATTTCAGCAATAGTGATCGTGTCATCCCCACCAGAGAGAAATCGTTTAAAAGCATATCGTTGTCCCTTGGTAAGTGAGATATACATTGTAAACATGCTTGAATGAACATCACTCCAGAACTTTGCTTCAAGTACTTGCAGCTCTTTGTCTGGTGGAAGCTGAGTGATATGGTAAGCAGCTAAGAACTCCTGAATGGAAAAATGGATGAAGTTGAATGTCATTGTTTTCCCAGCTAGCCCAAAATGGAACAGCCTGCAGCATTCCAAAGCCGTTGAGCGCACTTTCAATGCCTGGACAAACTGCTTTTATCTCCTGTAAGGTAAAAATTAACTTGTTGTTATTGATACCCTCGAGGGCTAACTCAGACAGTTGCTTAAGTTATGGTTTATAGGGCTCAGGGAGGTTGTCTAGATCAGTGATGGTGTTGTCAAGAGGATGACTGGACTTGGCAATATGTCGACAGATGGTAAGACAGATGAAGTAATTGTAGAGCTGTGTACAATTACTGGGAAGAGAAATTCCCTGTTTGTACAGATAAATCAAGATCATCATGTTGAAAGGGATGAAACACAGGCCATTAATAGTCAGATTGCCTTCAAGATATTCAGTGAGCTCTTTGATTGCATGTGGTTGTCCCTTCAAGGACTGGTTAATGTGTAGCTTTCGTTCCTCCTTAGCAAAGCCCAAGATATCAACTCTGACAGTAGCTTGTTGTCTAAGTCTCACTGAGGCATGTGGACGAGAGGACACTACCAAGCCACAATGAGGTAGCACTTTGCGTTTCAATATATCAGCAACTAAACTATCTTTCTGCAGATTATCTGGGAATTCATCATAGCCATCAAAAAGAAAAACAGCATCTTTACCATTGTTCTCAAACAGGTATTCACTACATGCAGTGGCAATCTCTGTTGCTTTTGTCTCTCGTTTGCAGACCAGCTGAAAAAGATCGGCAACAAGTGATACTTGCTGTACAGCAGGGCTACGCAACTGTACCAGGAGGACTATTTTGAAGTTTTGCAACAACTTTCGTTTAGCCCAATTGTAAGCAATTTCTTGTAACAACAAAGATTTGCCGATACCAGGCAACCCCTCAACCAAAATAAATTGTGTATTGTCACTCTCTTGTAGTGGAGCTAAGATATCAACTAGTTGTTTAGTTGTCTTACTGTTATCAAGTGCTTCTCTCAGTGATTGATGGCTGTCCTGTGGGTAATGCTTGGGATCAACACCACCAAATTGGACTAATTCAGCCAATTGCAGTGCAGCTGCCTGTTTGAAAGTGTGGTGATGTTCATGGTGAGCTAATAACAGTGGAGTAAAATCTTGTGGTTGATTAGGTGGCCAAGCATCTTCGTCAACAGCAAATCGTGTTTGTATACAAGTTGTCTTACCCTGTTGGACAATATGGAGATTCCTATCAACAACACATAAAATGGAGCACACAATACTGTGTCCACTCTACCTTGATCAGTGACTGTTGACTTATCCATGTTGGGTTTGGAGGTCACTAAGACAACACAATAGCTAGTTAAGAACAATTGTTTACCTACACATGCTGTACACACAATATAGCTAGTCACCTTTATCAGAAGCTTGATCACTGGACACTGCCGGTAACTCAATAGCTTTAACCAATTTCTCCCAACTAGCAGAAGGGTCCACTTTAAGCCACTTCTCCAACATGGCATTACAGCAGCGAACACCCTTGTAATGGTTATCAAGCTCTATGATATTCAATTCTTCACTGGGTAGACCCATTAGTGTTCCTATCACTTTCCAGTCTGTAGCATATTGTGGAGTGATGTGTTTATAGAGATCCTTCAGTAGTGGAGTACTGGTAGCTGTGAAGGAAAATAGTAATTTTACAGTTAGTGGAGTCTCCTCCCCATCTCCAATTGGCGAGCGCCGCCTTGGGCAGTAATTGTGGAATTTATATAATAATTATACTAATAACTTTATATTCTGCATAATAGCGGCGCCGTACCTTTGTCGCTCTTCTTGAACAGGTCAATTCCTTCACACACACCGATCAGACAAGAGTAGTTAACTAACTACATCACGTGTACACAAAGTATCGGTAGGGGCGGGCGTTTCAGGAGATTCATAAAAATTATTTAGAGTACAACTATGCTATCCCACTAGGGACCTGAATACAGGGAGTCAGAAACATGTATCCAAAACATGTTCCGTGCCTTACTTGTTGACTTTAAAAAATTGGGCTTCTGCGACTTGCACACTATAAATGCTGGGAGCCTAAAACCTCCCCCACCAGTCCCCAGAATTGGCTGTTAGCAGCAACATATTATCAAGTTACACACAAGGATCAGAACTGATTAGCAGTTCTGATTGTCCAAAACTTAAAGTGGCTGCAGATGGGGTTCATCTTCAACATTATTGCAAACCTCAGTCATCATACTAGCTGTCAAGTCACACAAACTTCATTGTATTGTATCCACCTCCAAGAACAGGATGAGGAAAGAATGCATATTATGTCTGCGGGTGGCATCCAGTGATAATGCAGAGAAACAGCATCACAGAACAGTTGGTAGCCTCCTTCTCACAAGCCAACTGCACCAAAGAACAGGTAATAGGGAGGAGCTCATTCAGAAGAGTAGTGAGTTGTTGAGCATGATTCGACTATTAGTACATATTTGCTTTCAAAGTTTGGCCGCATTTGGACATGACATGGCTCAGAAATGGCAGACAAGCAGTCATGAAAGTGTGTAGAATTTTGTTTGATTTGTTACTTCAGTGTGGATAATTTTTTTTTTCAGAAGTAAACTGTAAACAAACAGTCTGGCTAGGTGACAGGTACATTGTAGATCTAGCACATGGCCCAAACCATACCTATAGAAATGCTCACTACTATTTGCTGGTTGCATAGTAGTAAAATTTTATGAAGACATATCAACTGCTAATCTGTAGCTTCACAGTTTTCATGCACAACACAGCAACATGGTAAAAAAGGTATTTGTAATTAGGGTTATACATTGGGTATTTACAATTTCAATAACAAAAATGGTACTGTTACAAAACTATTAAAATCATTAACGCTACAAAACTATTTCTGTGAAATGATATAGCGATTGTCATCTGAAACATTGTTATCCTCGTTATCGTCATCTATCCTGTGATGAAATCACACAACAAAGATAATTATCCCCTGGGGGAAGTCCCTGTGTACCCCACTATGACACACTTACTGGTTACAACACAAGAGGATAAGGATCTTCTTTGTGATGTTCCAAATGGGATCCCAGCTGCCGTATTGCTCTAGAAATGTGACTAAAATGAATGACAGTAGAATGGCTGCTGCTCCGACAAAGAACAACCAACTAAATGACACCTGTGTAGTAAATGTGAGATTTGTAATAGATAACCTTACACTTATGCATGTACCAACATATACATCTAGCTTTCAGTGTAACTTGTAAATATGTGATGATTGGGATTTGCATGCACACTACACATTACACACACATGCATGCACGCACACTACACTACACTACGCACACACGCACACACCACACCACACACTACATTACACACACTACACTACGCACGCACACACTACACACAGTGTTACAACTCACATGTTGTATTAGTATACTATACAGGATACTGAGGGGTGTGACCAGTGATAGACTGAGGGTACCAACTAATGGAGTAGTCAGAAAACATCCCCTGAAACACAACACACTAACAACAGTTTAACTACTTCTGTACAACTCACCATAACCAGAGTAGCTCTGATAGAACAGTTCCCACAAAGCCGTTTATTAGTAGAAGTGTCCATACTTCATTATTGGGTGGTAGTTCAAAGGTCTCAATGCCTGTGATATGCCACAGAGCCACAAAGGGCAGTAAAACAACACCATCACATAGTCCCACAAATCCTGAAAAGAAATAGATTTCAATAAGTATAAGTAGCCTGAATTGAACCCCATGCTCCTATTCATAGGTCTATACAATGACCATATGTAAGCCATGCTCTTACACTCAAGTGTAAAGTTAAGCCCACACTCTTATTTATACAGTATTTAAATATGTACACAATGACCAGGCCTCATTAATATTCTCTAATAAAACACAACTATACTTCATATTGAACTAGGCCAGGAGTTTTGCTGTCCTTACATTTCTACACTGTACAAAAGTGCTGGAACTACATGGATGTGTCCTGTTAAAAGCACCCTGATATCAAGGTGTCCTGATTTCAGTAGCTGCAGTTCTAGATGCATATACATGGCACATGTCCTGGCTATTAAAGTGTAACTACAGAGAGGTGTCCTGATTTCAGGGGCTTAAATGTGTGTAAACTAAAATGGGACCATGGACAAGTGTCCTGATTGTCAAGGTGTCCACATTTTATTGTGTCCTTTTCGATGTCGTTCACTATGTGCAAAGTTCACATACCAAAGAACATTGGTATTTCTAGCCGGTCTTCATTACTAGCTTTCTTCTTCAGTAGCACCAGGTAACAAGCATAGCTACAGGATGGATATTACACACAGTGATGTGTTGTCATGGTGACCAACTTACAGGACAGCTCCACCAATGGAACACAACACTCCCTCCAAAACATGTTCATGAGAGTGAGAATGGTCCTGAGACTTTGACACACCAATAGCTGTTGCTCCTCCAAGACTGTATAATAAATATGATTACATATAGACAAGGTGATGCAACCATCATTTATCTGAAGTCTGTTGAGTATCTCAAGTTTATAATACATGTACATCAGTATGTGTACATTTGTATTAGTGTAAATGCATGTTCTATTACAATATTGAACATACAGTGGTCCGTCGATTATCCGGCCATTGATTAACCGAACTTTCAGTTATCCGAACTGTAGCGATAACTGCTCTATTAGAGTATTTTAATATAAGGTGTGTGTTCTATTAGAGTAATTGAGCAAGGCTCTGTATGGGCTTTGATTATCCGAACTTTTCAATTATCTGAACACACCCAGGGCCCAACGAGTTCGGATAATCAAGGGACCACTGTACAAATATTCGTAGAATTCACTGAACACATTTTCTCATTTCCTGAGACCATTGGATAACCCAACAATCTACTGCACATGATCCTACATGAACATGCCCGCAATACCAGTGTGATGTATAGCAGCTTACTATTTTTATTACAAGTTCAAACTTTTTGTGAACTATCAAAATAACCTCCAGCAGTAATTTCTGTTGTTGGTACAGAAATTATTCTCTGGTATCTTATGTGATCGTCTCTGACTTGTTCGCAAAAGCATGCATATTGAGAAAACCAAAATTTTTTATCATAAAATTATGCATGTTACAAAGAAAAAAATATGCTAGTTTTTATAAGGCCGTTACTCCAAGAAAGAAGACTCAAATTGATTAAAACTATACACCATCTTATTAGCCTGCTCACGGAGAGTTAGAAAATCTTTGTTTCGTTTCTGTAGCCCCAATGGTGTGCGTGTTAGGTATGTTTGTTTACGATGCATTAAACATAAGCAAGACCGTCGTCATTTCTTCCTAAACTGCCTTCATACCACCCATATGCATAAATGACTAAATATACCTTGGCTGATTTTCTATTCAATGGATACCATTTTACATCAAATTGCAATATTTTAGACTAATGGCAGTGAATGTAAGCACCTGTAGTTTATTTTTGGAATAGTGGCGGTATAAATCAATTATTTTGCTCTTCTACTGTCTAGCACTATGGGTTGGTAGGCTGGGAAAAAAGGAAAGAAAACTTCGGCTTATTTTACTGCCATTTATCATGAAGAATACACTGAAAAGCAACTTTTCCAAAATGATGGGTTGTTTAGATCTGAGCCACTTTCTAAGAGTAATTTCAAGTTGACAGCTTTTGCAATACTACTCACATATATTTTTACGTGTTTTTTTATTATTATATGTGACCGTCTCAGCAAAAACTTGACTTGTTTGCACACCTTTTGAATTTTTTATTTTCTCAGCATTATCTGCAGTGTCCAAGGAATGGATCACCAAAGTTTCAGCCCTTCTGACACACACACACACATGCACGCCATAAAAAGAAGTACTCACCTAATCATGACTACCACAAACTTGGTAAGAGTGAACCTATCTGAAGATGATGAGCTGCATATCGGGATGGCAGATAACAGGAGCACAAACACACCTGTGGGAGAGGCGTGTGACAACATGTTAGGGAGGGTTGTGACAACATGTGACTTCTGACCTGATACTGATGACAGAGTGTTCACCATGGCAACACTGGATGTTGTGAAGGCTCGTTGGTACAAGTAGTTAGCAAAGAACCACTAAAAGGGAGACAATCTATAGTGAACTAAATGTATGGTTATATGTTAGAGTGTCCCGATGTTTTCCAGGTCAGTCTGTGTACTAAGGAATCCTTATCTAAGTGTCTGGATTAGATAGGTGTCCTCAAATGCCCACATTAACGAGTTCATTATGTCATATACATCAATCAGCTTCATACACATTACTGACATTGTTATATCTCAACTATGAGGAGGTTCACATGCAGTGTTGTGTGTAGGCACATCAGTAGTAACCATAGCGACGGTAAATACCTGAGAGCCTTTTTAATGACTGTGAAATTGGATCTCAGGAACAAAATTGGATCTCATATCATTCACTATCAATTCTACGTATATGAATTAGGCTTTATTAAGGATACTTCTGGGAACAAATAATGTGGCTTCAATAATGAGATGAGGTGGGTGTTAATGAAGTCACCTTGTGTACAAAGTGACCAGCTACCTGCTTATGGGTTCACGGAATTTGTGGCCCAAGAATAACTACCACATTCTGACCCAGGTATCCCCCTTCTTTCCTGGCTACTAAAAAAAGACCAAAGACTAATGAAGCCAGTGAATAGGAGACCAATAAAAATCTATTTCCCTAGAATCAACTCCATACAGTGTACCTTTCATTGTGCCCTACTTGGTTTCTTCTGAGATTCATGATTATAACGTTGGTTACAGGAGATATTTCACTTCATCAATTGTCATTGCACAGAACTAACTGTTAGAAACTATGACTGCTCTAGGAATTCATTTATGACCCAAGTATTAATTGAAATCCAACAGTTCTAACTTACTCTGTTCCCAGCGACTAAACAGGATAAGGCATTTATATAGTACTGGCTGTAATTCGAGGTAATATTGTAAGTTTTATTTGAATTGGAAGGTACTATTTCATATCAACACAAATACAAGAATATGATAGCCATTTGAAGAAATGCACATGAAAAAATTAAAATGATGTAATGTGACAAAAGGACAATGCGGTCAAGTTTTTTGGCATTTTTATTAACTGTGACAGTCTACATGTGCGGAGATGTTCAATTAGAACCATGGAGACAAAGCAAACCATCACAAAATTGTGTAATAGCGTCAATGCCATGCAGGCTGAGATACAGATGCTGGGGGACACACACAACAGTGGTATATTCCACCAGTTCACAAAACAGTGTCTTAGTACCCAGCAAAACTCTCCTCACAAGTAGAGAAAGATTGTTTCTGAAGCAGCTGACAACAGAGATGGGGATGACAAAACAAATTTGGCATACTGTAAGTGTTTTGACATTCCAAGTATACATAAACCATAACATACATGTTGTTCAAACGTTATAAAACGGAGTCTTCCGAACGAATGGCTCAGGACACAAAGTGCCTGCATGCTATCTGGAATTACACAAGCTAAACTATAAACATGTTCCTCCCACCTACCACACCTTGTTTTTTAGTTGATATAGTTTCTCTTAGAACACCTGCACAACTACCAGCTGAAGATTAAAGATGAGTTGTAGGTCACTGTGCTGTGCAAGCTACCTAGTCAAACAACTACAAAGAAACCAACTGGCTGGTCCTTTTAGAGGGAACAGTTCATGTTACATCATTTTAATTATTGTCACATGTATTTCTTCAAAATGACTGTCATATCTTTGCATTGGTGCCAATTGATATTTCAACATTCACCTTCCTCACGTAATTCCAAATAGCACAAGTATACAAAAAAAGGAATTTTCAACTAGAGTAGGACCATAACACATCGATAAAAAGTACTGAAACAAGTTGGAGTAGTGCACAATATTAAATCACAGTAAAACTATAAGAAGTGTTATATCTCTACTGTGTGTTTCCATTATGGTATCATGAGCACAGTAGGGATATAACACTTCTTATCGTTTTACTGTGATTTAATATCATGCACTACTCCAGCTTGTTTCAGTACTTTTTATCGATGTGCTATATAGTCCCTACTCTGCTGAAAATTCCAAATTTTTTTTGTGTATTTGTTTATTAACATTTTATATAAAATAAAATTACTATGACTGGTGAACCCACACACACTGCATCAAAAGAAAGAAATGGCACCACACACCCCAGCTATCCATTATTGTCTGAAAAGTGAAGTATCCATTACGCTTCATTGTCAGCTTTATTGAACCCGTTACAAAGCATTACAAATCAAGAACTGTTTGAAGAGCACCTCTGCAATCAAAGTAGCCACTATGAAAAATATGGACGATTTCTGTTACAAAGGGAAGTCATCTCGCGCTACTGCCAATGTAATACCTTTAGCAGTCAGCAAAGATGAATGGGACACAAAGGAGGACACTGGTAAGTCCACAAAGAATGTATTGTACGTACTGTGGTATGTCAAAAGGCAAATGTCCGACTGAAGCGAGGTCAAACGGTGAAAAATCCAAGCCCGTAGTTTTAGCCGTTATCGAGTTATGCTTGTCTGAAGGCAGTCAGTCAGTCAGTCAGTCATTAGGAAATTCCGTTTAATAATAATACTAAAAAAATTCAATAGCAACTTGTTGAAAGCATTTCGGGTCAATCTGAAGGCTTGTTTGGGCGTTTCACCTAACCAATATTGCTTCATCGTCAACAGGGAGAAGTGGGGTTGGTTTTGGGTGATGTTTTTCCATGTGCTACACCCAAACCTTTGTGGTCTCTACTATACAGTACTATTATACTGTTATGATGCAGGTACTTAATAGTGTCCTCAACCATTCATGTACCATGAAACCACCTAACTTCAAAGGCAAATTCCAGGTTACATATCTTATAAACCCTGGCTGGCCATGGTACATTTAAGTTAAACCATGGCTGGCTATGGTACATTTAAAATAAACCATGGCTGGCCATGATACATTTAAATGTACCATGGCCTTGATATATCTGATGAGGTAACGTTGTTTGTTTTTATAAGAATCCTGGCAGTATTCGATTGTGGGAGTTTATTATTACTCACGTGATGAAAACCATGAACCCGATTTTGCATTCTACAGCACTCATACGAAGGCGATTCGACACCCTTACCACCCTATGAGTTGACAAACGGAAGTTTAAGGTGAGAACTAGTGTCATGGTTAATTTACAATCGCGTGTCCGCGTGTTTAATTACGTACCACGCCCACTCTTCGTATATCACGAGGTAACCACTCTACAGCAAAGCTTACCCCTCTGGATGTTTAAAAAACGTTGTAAACAGTGGTTAAACGATGTAGCAACTTTGAAACACTTGTTAAATCGCAAAATTGAGTGGTTCCGTGATATTCATAGGATTTGCCCGTTTATGTTAACAAACGTAACTGCAACGTTACTTGCTGCTGACCCATAATCGAATTTTACAAGACTCTCTATGTAATAAATCCAGCGGGTTGCCTCGTATTGGCTTGGGTGGTTGGTCGCCCACCACAGTAGGCTATTAGCCTACATGGTACATATATATCAGTTGTATCACGTGCCCTCGTGATTTGCCTGATATGTACACCCACGCTCTCGGGCCATTACGAGAGCGTGGGTGTACATATTCGGCACATCACTCGGGTACATGATACAACTATTACATAAACTATATAACAAAAATGCTACACAGAGAAGGAAGAATACCAAACATGGTAGTATGATTGATGTACTTACCACAACACCAAACAGAAGAGCTAGAAGTGCTGTTTGTCTGACAGTGAGTGGAATTGATGGATCTGAACAACTGTCATTTGTGTCAGGATATGATGACTCCTCTGAGAAGCAAATTACAGGTATAAGATACAGCACTACTGTATGCGGTACACATACACACATATGCATGCACACACACATGGCACACAAAGACACATGCGCACACACTCACACACACATACGGGCACTAACACTCACACAACACACACACACACACAAAATGAAGCAGCCATGCAAAATATAACAACTGCCGCCCAACGAATCAGCACTGCAGAATGCAGGCACTTGAGACTTGCTTGTGCAGACAAATCCCCCTGGGGCAGGACTAGTAAACTGCAGGAGGACTGTCCAGGTCTAACAGTGGAACCGTTTCACAATGATCCAGTTTAGCATTTGTTTTCCCAGTAAACGCCAGGTACCCATTGATGTTACAGCTGGGTGGAATGATTCCCCAGTTAACACCAGGCTATCATTATACAGTTGGGTAGACTAGGTAAAGTTTCTTGCAAACCAGGCAATGGACCTAAAATCTTTCGATTACCGGGCCAATGCACATGACCATATATACACACACAAACACACACACCTGGTAAATGACGGACTTCCACAGTTCGACAAAACTTTACTTTATGACAGTTTTCACAACCTGCAATGACACAAAAGTGTATGCGGGCGATTCAGAGCATCACTTACCATCAGAATGACATACTGGAGTGGTAGTGCCTTGTTTCCTGCTTGGCTCATAATCAGATATTTCTTTGATTGGTTCAAACTGTGGCTCACTCTAATGACATTAACACACATAAAGACATTGAAAGACTAAAATGTTAAAGGGGGTAATATTGGAGGGATAAATATTGGAGAGAGTAAATTATTTGAGAGGCATATTGGAGTGGTAAAATATTGGAGGGAAATGTGAAAGATTGGAAACACTACTGGAGGCGTAAACACAGGTTCCTCCATACTTCAGACATATAATCCTTCCGGGACAGGATTTAATTCCTTTACTCATGCAGGTCTTACCAGTGAGCAAAGTGCCATTGTGTCTGGTGAAATTGGAATCACTTTGTCATCTTTGTTACCAGGACAACTGGGTAGTGTATCTTTTGTCTTCTCATCTTCACCTCGGTTCACAGGAAGGGATGATGAAGAGGCATTTTGCTCCTAATAATTAACAAATAAGTACACTAGAACCTATTAACATGGACACTCAAGGAACCTTCACAATTCAGACACTTAACATTCCAAAGGAATAACTTTTTAAAAGCCTCAAAAAACTTTGCAACACAAGTATTGTATCCACATAAGTCACTACAGTGGCTACTGATGTTCATCGATGGATAACTCGCATACAGAACATCAATTGGACTTGTAGTCCAGATTTTGAATTATATGAAGTCTGAGATATATTGGTAGCTTGCTTATTCGTGCCAGGCACTCGGAACCCTGGTATGTCACGTACTCTACTTGATAATAAAAGTGTGGTGACTGCTATTAGCCAAATGAGTTAGTGATAAATTATACCTTAGTTGCTATGCAAACAGACATGTACCTGGGATACAGCAGACTGCAATTATCTTTACCTCTCACTTATATGTGCCTGCCAGTTAAATTAGGCATGGGTAGTAGTATTAGCTGTTTTGTAGAAACTCAATTGTATATATACAAGTATTATATAGGAAAAAATAGGAATTATAAGACACACATAGACCATCGGTCTGGGGGAAGCCTCACATAGCTTTGTTAACTGAACTTTCTTGTGACTCAATTGTATATAAAGTGAGCCACATTTAGCAATTTGCATAGTAGTTTAAACAAGAAGATATCCTTAATCATTCAAGCAGCACCACTTTCATTCAAGATTGGACACCTTGTAGTCATCTTCATGAGTGAGGCATTCAGTAAATTAATGACAATTTTTGTCAATCCAGGAAAGATTTTGCTGATTTTCAACTACACCTTGGGCAAAGAAGACCATAAAATAACTAGGAAAACAGTACTAACTGCTAAACATCTGTCAGTATTATAAAGTTTCATTGCTAAATCAGTTTTTTTAAAGGCATTATACATTACAGATTAGGTGTACACAGTAACTTACCTCATCTTGTAGTAATGGTGATTCTTCTTCACCGAGGACATTTATGAGTTGGTGACAACTGCAGTCACCGCAGCAGGCTTGTTGCCATGGCTTCCAGAATATAAATGCCACCAGGTAGATGGTGAAGAGTACAGTCTTGAAATATGTAGTGAACATCGGCTTGGGATAACTGTCAGTATAGTCTCCATTGTATATATGCTATAAGGAAAATGGTATATTATATACTAAAGCTAGCTGCAAGCATTACATGGATAATACAGCAAGAGGCATGGCCGAGATGCTAGTAAAGCACAAGACAACGCCAAGTGCTTATAAGCACATCAAGTGCATTATTATCCGTATAGCACGAGCAAGATAATGCTTTAAATTATTTACGGAACTTTCCAATGGATTGAAATCCAGTACATAAGCTACTTCAACGTGTGTTGACAATAGCCCACGTCTACGTAGTGCTCCAGCAGTGTACAACATGCCCGTTAATTCCTGTAATAAACCTAAGCTGCTGATTACCGAGTTCTGTTATGTTGGCCACGCCCAGTTGTCCCTGAGGGTGGTTGACAACAAACTGTTGATGCTGGATTCATAAAGTACACTTAATGGTAGGCAATAACTACAGTTCACACCTCAACCACAAAACAAAGTACACCTTTTTGTTTGACATTGCCCATGTAAAGCTCTATAATGTAACAGAGAATTTTACATCTGAAGCTGAAATGCGTCATTCATCACATTGTCAACTTTGTGGTTGCAAACTTAACAAAATCATTACTGGTGCAACACAGCGACGCCTACTCAGTGAAACTTGGGGCCACCTGTCTACTACTGAAGTGCTAACTTCATAACCATCTCAGTAATAAGACCACCTCATTATAGTGACCACAAAGATGTTCTGTACAGTTCAAGGGGAAAAGTTTTCAAGGTTGAGCATTGTTGCCAAAACAAACTTTTCGTGGATTTGCCAAAATGTATTATAATTTTATGAAGTTCTAAATATTTGAAGGATAAGATTTTCACTGGTAACCCCCAAAACCTTGAAAGATGTGAAAACTTAACCCTCAAAATATTTAGGCTATACAGTACTTCATGACTTATAACACAACCTCATTATAATGACCATGTCAAGTTGGTCTCAAACATAGCTAAGGTGTACTTCATGACCTCATTATAACAAGACCACCTCATTATAGTGACCATGTCAAGTAGGCCCCAAACACAGCTAAGGTGTACTTCATGACCTCATTAATAAGACCACCTCATTATAATGACCATGTCAAGTAGGTCCCAAACATAGCTAAGGTGTACTTCATGACCTCATTAATAAGACCACCTCATTATAGTGACCATGTCAAGTAGGCCCCAAACATAGCTAAGATATACTTCATGAATTATAGTGGCCATATTTATTTTGATCTTGAAGCTAGCGGCAGCACTTGCTAAGCTACTTCTATTCTGTCGCTGCACAATTGCATGACTAGTTAAATTATTCACAGCCAGTTTGTTCACTGCTACTTCCAAATTTTATAAATTCAATTTCACGGTTCATAAATTATTGACTTAATTCTACTCATAACATCAACTTGTCATTCATTAAACTGTTTGTGACTCACACCACAGTGAGCTGCTGGTCAATAAGGACACACCCATAATCCAGACTATCCCAGGTTAAGAACTAGACTTAGTTCTTGTTCATCCTACAGGCATTCAACACTTGTGCTGTAAGGCCTTAATAAAAACATAAAAAGTTCACTACACTGGTCAAACATGAACTCAGGTCAAATACAAGAACAGATATTTAATAAGTATGTGCCTAAAGGTATTTTAGCAAATGTAGCTGAAATTACAGAAATAGCTATGCAGTGTTACAACTATAAGCTCTTGTATTTCAGTAAATTGGTACCTGAGAATCACTACAAGTAAAAAAAGTTGTTGTGTAGCTTTTTCTAAGAATACTCATAAAATAAATTTGATAAGTAATATTACTACTGTTCATCACATTTCATTCTAGTATGAGACAGTATGAATGGTTCACACTACAGCATATCCTGGATTGTACTGTTCTACCTAACTTTGGTATTTCAAAGTTTCCCTTACTACAAGAAACCTTAACAACGAACATTTACATAGGATGGCTCAGTAAGTTGAACACCAGGACAATGTGGCAGCCAAACAACAGCCGGTCTACTGGGAGGACCACAATAGAATGGGTCATTGCAAATGAGTATTGACTCAGCAAGGTTAAGAGACTTCCACAAACCAGCTGTTGATGCAGGTCAAAGGACTACCTTATTGATAACAACAAATACCACAGTTGATACTTAAGTGAACCCCATCATCACTAGGGCTGTGAAGTGAGTTCAAGTAACATGCTATTATTATCTCGATAATCTATACCACCTGGATAAGAAGTAATATTTGTAAACACAGTTTTATATATTTGACTTTAAATCATATATATATAATATATATATATGTAATAGTTGTATCATGTGCCCGAGTGATTTGCCTGATATGTACACCCAAGCTCGAGGGCCGTTAGGCCCGAGAGCGTGGGTGTACATATCAGGAAAATCACGAGGGCACGTGATACAACTGATATGTACCATGTAGGCTAATAGCCTACTGTGGTGGGCGACTAATCACCCAAGCCAATACGAGGCAACCCGCTGGATTTATTATATAGAGAGTCTTGTAAAATTCGATTATGGGTCAGCAGCAAGTAACGTTGCAGTTACGTTTGTTACCATAAACGGGATAATCCTATGAATATCACGGAAACACTCAATTTTGTGATTTAACAAGTGTTTCAAAGTTGCTACATCGTTTAACCACTGTTTACAATGTTTTCTAAACATCCAGAGGGGTAAGCTTTGCTGTAGAGTGGTTACCTCGTGATATACAAAAAGTGGGCGTGGTACGTAATCAAACATGCAGACACGCGATTGTAAATTAACCATGACACTAGTTCTCACCTTAAACTTCCGTTTGTCAACTCATAGGGTGGTAAGGGTGTCGAATCGCCTTCGTATGAGTGCTGTAGAATGCAAAACCGGGTTCATGGTTTTCATCACGTGAGTAATAATAAACTCCCACAATCGAATACTGCCAGGATTCTTATAAAAACAAACAACGTTACCTCATCAGATATATCAAGGCCATGGTACATTTAAATGTATCATGGCCAGCCATGGTTTATTTTAAATGTACCATAGCCAGCCATGGTTTAACTTAAATGTACCATGGCCAGCCAGGGTTTATAAGATATGTACCCTGGAATTTGGCTTTGAAGTTAGGTGGTTTCATGGTACATATATATATATATATATATATATATGTTAGTAGTCCCTTAACACCTTATCACAAGCCTACTGGTAACCTGACTGCTGTTGATACATACATCATAGATTATGAGGTTTACCATTATCTGGATAATAAAATTATTGTTTATATTGATATGTCATAGCTAACATGATAATCTTTTTATTGTCTCCCAGCCCTAATCATCACACATCCTACCAGGGAGGAGTCAACATCTTGGTGAATGTACTGTTGGAGAATTCAGTGAAGAGCCAATCAAAAAGATATCACCAATTTTATGAGTTTCTTTAATCAAGGGCAAATATCAGAATGGGCAATGTCAGCCATAGGCTGCTCTATAGCTGCTTTACGAGATCTTGTGCATTATGCGCATACTTTTCTGGTTTTAAAGCTGGAGGAATGTCAAGCAACCACTGTATAAATAACCTATGCCAATGCCGTAATAGTTACCCAAGAATTCATAATAATATTACTGTTTTTATACATATTTTATGACCTCACAAACAACATTAAAATATTTATTTTCTCGCTTGAGGCTGTTTACAGTAGAGGCACAAGCCAGTAACATGTAACACAGCCGGTTTCAGTTTGACAACTGAGAATGTTACGATATTTCACAGTTTACCTCTGTCAGTCCCGCAGACGCTACCCATATCACATCTACGATCAGCAATAACAAGATGCCAGATACGAATCTCCTCGTCTTTGCACGTCTGAATAGTGTCATCTTACTACACGTGTGTAACACATCGCTTCACTATAACACTAGAAACGCGTCCACTTTCGCAAGTTAACACTCGGTATGGTTTCCTTTAGCATGTGATTTCAATGCCTCTAATGTTTTAACGCATCTCATCTCCCACGTGCACGCCGGTTCCACGTACAGATGTACCTTATCCCCTCGGTAATTTCTTTAGTTTCTGCTACTGTCAGTGAGTGTATGGTGTGTTGGTATCGCCTCCTAGCTATAGTGTACCTGTTTTTATAGTCGGAGAGCCATCATAACTCGCATATATTCAAGTACAAGCGTGGCGAGGGATACGGTAACCATAGCTACCCAACTAGAACCGTAACAGACAGTCATGCATTGCACTGTGAAGTACTAGAGCAACATGCCTGTAAGGCCACTCCAAATAAAATCTGTTCCCGTCCTGGTGGGCTGTCCATATTATTTGCCTGGCACATGAACCATAAAATGCTGCCTAAAAGCATGCTTAAGCTAGTACATTCCTTTTTAAGTTGCAAAAAGTACAAACGTGAATTTGTGCTGACTTGATAGCACTGCTGAAATTGATCCTGTGCAGTACGCAAGAATAACAAAATAATGGAAGAGCATGAATATTTATGTACCTATCAATATTCAATATTAAACCCCTCTCGGGAGTACATGGGGAATAATGGGGTATTTGACCTTAAAAATTGCCCTACTATTAGTAGGGAATTTGACTTCAAATTTTTTAAGTGTTTTCTTTACAGGCTATGCACCTCCTACAACTACTTTCCTAAACTACACTGGGGATTTGACCACTCGCCATGCCTCATGCCATTGGTGGGGAATTTGATTGGAAAAAAGTCAAATCCCAGGAAGGGAGTAGTGGGGGATATAATTAATAGGTGCATTACAGCTGACAGTAACCAGATGCGAGCAGTGGATGGGAAACAGAATTTGTTTGGAGTGGCCTAACAGAGTCCATGACAGAACACGATCAGGATTTGTGATAGGAGCCCCAGCCATCACTATGGAAAAGCTGCACAGAGTGTTATGAGTAGTCAGGGGAAGATCCAGGATTTGACAAGGGGGTGCACCAGGGTAGTAGGTATATGGAGTAGGGGGGTCTGGGGGCACAGCCCCCCAGAAGTTAAAGCTATTGCATTATGTTTTAGGACTGAAATTTTGATGTAGAGTAGTTTTATGCATAAATATCTAAATCCTATTGCTTTCCAAGTGGGCTACATTGATCAAGAATTGTATAGGGATAAGTGACAGTCATGAATAGTTCAGTTAGCTATAGCTATCATGGACCTAAATAATGGCATACACAAGATCATGTGCATAATTATCATTTGCAAAATATCTATAGTGTGTCCATGTGACCATACATGGGGTATACTGTAGATGCTAGTTTTTCATACTTAGCAGCTATGGAGAATTCTCAATAGTGGTGTGTGTCGTGACTGTTCTATTAGAGTATTTGACTGACTGCTCTATTTAAATATCTTGATCTTGTTTTTTTTTGGGGGGGGGGGGGGGGGGGCCAACACTAGTAGTGTATGGATAGCTGTGCCATTCCTTGTACCTTTTGTATATTTTTATCTGTGCATGTAGCTACTTTTTCATGCAACCTTCTCCCTATATAATACCAAGGGTTCGTTCATAATATAGTCCCCCTATGAACTCTTGGTAATACCTACCTTTCTCTAGATCACACAATATAGTACTGTAGACTATTCTGGATTCAGACCCTTGGAGTTTAACAGGCTGGAAATAGCATTGACCATTATTCTAGTTTCAGCCAGCTGTGGGTGCGGTGTGTCTGATATACCACACAAAAGGTGCAGGATTCACTTTATGTACTGCAGACATCACATTATTTTTTGTATGAGTTGAGATACTCTAATAGAATAGTCACTGCCCCCAAAGGAAATTTTTGAAAAGTGCTATGAGATTGAATCTGGAGGCAGTTTTATTCAATAATCCTAATCACAGTTATACTAGATAAATACAAGCATATGTTGATCATGTGATATGACTTATGACATCATAAAACACATAATTGATCTTTTCTTTCCAGCATTAAAATTTTATTATTTAACATTTCGTTACATACAGATGTCAAGTTACTAGGGAAGGTTCTCCATTTGTGCGATATATTCTAAAATGTTATGGCTGCCAGCTGCAGGGAGGAACATCACTTGACAAGGCTGAAACAATCCACGTGCTGCTGTTAGGCCGATGAGCGGACCAGTTGCAACTGGATCATTCTGAATGGTGATGATGTGGGAACGTTTGTCCTTGAAATATTCTGAAAAATTGATATCACCAACCGGGGGACAGCCAAACACATAATTAGTCAGATTTGCACTCTCATAGTTGTGAGAGATCTGAAAAGCTAGGAGTGATGCCAGAGCTCCACCAAGGCTATGACCAGTAGTATAAATCTTCTTTTTACCAATAGAAGGCTTTATGTGGGCTTCAATAGATTTGCAGACTTTCTTGAATGCATCTAAGAAACCAGTGTGTGCGAGAAATGGTTGACGCTCAGTAATTCTCTTCTTAACAAAATGGATGTTTGTCAACCAATTTGCCAGCGAGTAAGTACCTCGAAATGTAATCACCACTGAATCATCATTACTGGCGATAAAGCCATGGGTATCAGTTGCAGAATCATAGATACGCATATCAGCTGTGAGGCCATAACTGACAATTTGTTGCTGAATGGTTGAGTATTCTTCATAGGCAAGGTTGCTTAGCTTGGCATATTGAAGAGCTTCATCTTTATCAAAATCTGGTTTAAAGATGGCTGGTGGTAGGGAAGCATCTACAGATATTACTGCCTCAATGTTAGTGGCTGCTATTCCAGTTTGTTGGTCATTATTGTCAAAGATTGATCCAACATATGTGTTGCTTGTAGTAGGTCCAGGATTGTTCTCTTTTATCACAGACAACTTGTGTGAGCCTTTCTGTTCTCTGCTCATGTAGTGCAAGTTGATGTATTCATTAGGGTCAAAATCTGCCGTACTACAGAAAGACAACAACAATATAAACAGGCCAATAAGAATGGGTACTTTAAAATAAAGAAAAAGAGGGATTGCTGAAACCAGCAACAAAGCAAGAATGGATTTCTGGGCTGCTGATGTATATCACAAATCTCTTATTTGATTCTACTTAAAGTATTTAAATTAGATGGCTGTGGACACACACCTAGTTTCCAGAAATCGTTTGTGTGTGTGTGTGTGCGTGTGTGTGTGCGTGTGTCCCAACACCTAGGCGAACAAGCTTTATGCTAAATACAGCCAGGTCGAGCACTATAGACCCAAGAAGGTAAGTTTTACTTTGAAGCGTATACCGTACTTTGTGTCAGTTCAAGATCTACAAACCCCAGTTACTTTGGATTTATGATACAGTATGGTAGTACTGTACAGTAGGGATTATGGAGGCTTGGACTTTCTTGCCCAAAAATATCAACTCAATTTTCCTACACAACAGCTTGTCGGTATTGGTTAGGTATAACCAAGCTACAAAATTCCTTCAGAGTGACCCCAAACCCTTCCAACTAGTTTATATTGAGTTGTAAAAATTTTTTTATTTAGGTGAAGTTTTTTACTAACTGACTTTACTGATGCCTTCAACCAAACATAGACTTATAATCACTGGCTATGCTAGGTTACCCATGGTGGTGTGGCCTCCTGTTAACAACTGAGACAATAAAACATCTATAAAATATTTCAATACATGCCCCTGCCAAGATTAGTCTGCATTTTAATGGATTTTAAAGATGGCTGGTTGTTTTGTGTTGGGCTCTTTTTGTTCAACTTATTTATTGCCAGTGGCTATTCTACAGCTGCCATACAGGGGGCACAATATGAAAGTTATTAAAACTTATAAGGAACATAAAGGCTATATAAAGTAGAATTTCAGAGGGACCCACGGAAGCTGAATTTTTGCAATTTAAATGGCTTAAAATTGATGCTAAAATGTTAAAACTAACCATGCCATACTTGGAGCCTGAAATTATGGTCAGATGCCTGCCATTTTGTGACCATTTCTGGCTAATGTCTGAATACATTTAGAAAGTTTTTGTATAGTACTATTGACTATGTCCAATCACATGACAGATCATCTCCAAAACACAATTTCAGGCCCTGCCATACTGCAACTTTTCCCCAAGATTTTTTTAAACTTAAGGGGGACCAAAATTTTTTAAAACTTAAAGGGGACCAGTGCCCCCCCCCCCCTAATAAAATCATTTATGCATATTTTACAATAAATTATAATTTTAAGTTATCATTGAGGAATGACTCAGCACATGTCAAGTTGTACAGTTTTGTATATACATTATCAGCTCGTTGAATTTGCAACACAGAAGTAGCTAATCTGTTTGATACACCATCTTGGTAGCTATCAAGGAGCTGTATGTTTAGTGGGAAGAAAATAACTATACAAGTCAACAATACAACTCCTTGTTTTGCATATATTATTGCATGAAGGTTAAGTGGCCTTCTACAGAAATGAGCTTTATTCAGAAGGTCTTGTAAGGATGGTTGCACTATGGCCAACGTCTTAAGGTAGTTATTAGAAAACAGAATTCGAAAATATTTGTAAAGCTGAACAATTATTTCAAGCATTTGTTTTACTATGCCATTTTGTGGGACTTTTTAGACGAAAAGCAACAGAGGAAATCTTACCTTTTGTAAAGCTAATGACTACACTGTCCTAAGATGAGTGAGCACTACACAAGGCTATGCTAACAGAAAATTGTTAAAATCTTTGTTCCTGTGCCTACTCCTGACATACATCAATCTGCAAGCTTGTGGCACACTATACTACAGAAATGAAATTAGATAATTTTGACAGATAATGTCATACACCCTAAAATGTATTAATACATCAATGATGAAGTCCAGTGCTCATATGACTAACAGACACTACAATAAAATAACTGTGTGCATGTCTGTTGCAATAAGGCCCAATAAATATACTTTCTCTTTCATACATAAGTGAGTTAAATCATATGTTATGTAATCATCACAAGGATTACTGCTGGCTACTACTACAAGCCTCAATACAAAGGTGAATTACTGTTAACAGTTCATCCTAGAGACATTTTACGCGACAAAAATCACCTATACGGAATAGTACTAGCCCATATAATATATAACAAAACACTTTCAGATGGCTGGATATAGAATTTTTAAAAATTGCCACAACTTGAATTTAGTCTCACTGCCTCACTAACCACAGTCGCAAGGCTAGAGGCCAAACAAAGCAGTACATGGCCACCATTTTACGCCATACTCATCAGTGGGATGTGCCTTTTGGGGTTCCGACAAGTATAGGCCATCTGCACCTTTTATCTTCAATCAGGCTGCTTGTCTTCTTCATCCAATGAAACCATATCAAGGCATTAATTTTCTGTATCAACCCTTTCTTTCAGCAGCATATTTAAATGACACAGAATTATTTCAGAGCTGGATTTCAGAAGCGCTTCAGTCCCGACGCTACTATAAGAGGTATACTAGCTAGATATCTGCAAGTTTGCAAATGGGATCCTGTTCATGATAGGCTCACGACCACGCCCATCAATTAAAGATCTAGGTGGACTAATAGTAATAGAGTATGGAGAACACACCTCTTAACAATCTAGCTATTTACTTAACAGTAAACAATATGACCTCACCTCTCATTGGTCTAGCTAGCTTGGCTGACTCAAGATATACTCTAATACAACAGTCACTCTAATAGTATACAACAGTCATGTATGATATTCTAATAGAACAGACACAAGTTATATTGTAGCTAGCTGTGCTACAACAAAACTAAACAAACTAGTATTTTTAAAAACTTGGTAATTTAAAAATCAAGTAAGTATCTATGCAATAAAAAGTAGTGAAACAAGAGATGAATAATGGTATTACAGCATAGTTTGGTGGGAAAGTCCCTACCTTGGCACATTAATTATTTGTTACTGGCTGAGCAAAAATCCAGCCGTTTTCACACATTCCTTGAATTCCATTTTATTGCATCTCTGTAATCTATAGTAATAAAAGAGTGGGAAGCCAAAGTTTCAGCCTTTTGAATGGTCTGGGAGTTATAGTGCTTGACAGTTGGAACAGTGATAATCTCAATTTGTACAACAATAATACGGGAACAGGCACTTAGATAATCAATCATAACTCACGAATGAACAAGCTACAAGGATGGGACATGGGCTCAATCTGTGCACCATGAACTGGCAAATCAATCAAGCTATAGTGGTTTCCCTGTACTCCTCCGTGTTGACAACTAGGCCATTCCAACTAAGAAATGATAGTGGTGAACGTTGTTTTCACCACATCGTAAATAAATGCCCATAACTCACGTATCCTTTGCTGTGCAAACATGAAACAAAGATTCTTACTCTCCATAAACAGGTGATTCCAGTGGTGTCTTAAGTTTTATCAATTTGAGTACACTTTCAGTGCGTATGAACACAATTAAAGCGTGCATAAAATTTTCATGTAGCATACGTATTTTTACCCAGTACGGTTTTATGGCAAAATAAAAATTTGCAAAAACGGCTGGTTTTCACTTGAGCAGCAAGTCACATTTTTTCAATGCCAAAGTAGGGACTTCCCACCGAGCTATGCTATAATACCATCATTCATCAGACTCTTGCTTCACTGCTTTTATTGCTCATAGATCCCTACTTCATTTTTAAAATTAACAATTTTTTATAAAATACTAGTTCAATAGCTCATTTGACCAAGTACTCCAAAAAATTACTTCCATACTTTTATTACAAATATACCTAGGTAACAGATAACAAAGTTTAAGAAGAGCATAACTAAACTGTGTAGATACAAAATTCGTAGAATTCCCATTCTTTAGGTCTAAAATACTAAACTGAGTCTTAAAGTCAGTACCTCTAACTGGAGATGGTGATTTTTAAGTACATCTAATACAAAAGGGATACAAAGCCATAGGAATTAGTAGCGTGCCTCTTTTATAAAGGGGAAAACCTTTTCTTTAACTAAGATGATGATGGCTCAACAGCTGCTACAACATTTTAGGCCCAATTCCTTACAGTGCACCCCTGTTGCTTAGCCTTAATCTCATACCATCCATTGTGATTTGAGACAGTAATAAAATTGGAGCCACTCATGTAAATAACAGACACTTTGAGAGACCAGACAATATTGCTGTTATTGTATCACAAGAAGTCTATAAGAACCTCAGAAACTAAACTTTGGTACATCATTTTATTGGTTTATCTTGAGAAGAACCGAGACTTAACAGAGACTGTCTTACCTTTTCTGATAACTTAAGACCTTTAGTAGTTGCTTATATTATAGTATCAGCCCGTCTTGATTAGAATTTAAATCAAATTACAGTATATATGACTTCGTAGTCACATGAAGACACTTCGTCTATATGTAAATGAATAAGCGAATGCACAGATCAAACTTAAAGCAGCGAAGACTAGTTGTAAGCATATGTAGTGTATGCATGAATACCTATGTTATTATAGTAGCAGTAGTGTGTCACCTTTAGATAGAAAGGACTTTACAACATTTGTTGCATAGCTATGTACTTAAACTTTTAATTAACTGCCAACTCATTGTTAACACTTTAGTAGCCACAAAATATTTACTAGACACATATAAACTCAAGTATAAAACAAGCCCTTTTTCTTACATTCAATTGGCTGCTTCAATGCTCCAATGGTGGCCAGTCTTTTACTAGGTCTTGTACCACAATGACCAATCACCCACCATAAACTACAACATGCAGTCGTCACTCATCATAGCTGGGGGAAAAAATCAGTGCGTGTATTTCATAGTGACACCATGCCATTAATCAGGAAATTTTCAAGAAGTGAGAAACTATTGAGAAATAATCAAAAATTGAGAAACATTAAAGGAAATTGTTGAGAAATGATTTAATGTAAGAAGTTTTTTGGAAAAGTTTTGATAAATAGTCCAAAACGAACCATCGTATCAGATCAAAGCATGTCTTAGAAATGTCATAAACTATTTTATTATTTTGTCATCAACTTGGTAATATTGTATCACAAACCTTCAATACTGACAGAGTGACCCTCAGGGGCAGATCCAGGAGCTGGTAAGGGGAGAGGCACAAACAAGTTAAGATCCACACAATTTAAAAGGGGAGGCCACTCTGTCGTGAGTAGCTAGTATAGCTGGCTACAATCTGTTATAGGTATGTATAGCAGCACCTCTTACAGTCCTGTAGTAGTGTTACACTGAATTTTACTATTTAGGCCATTGCAGAAGGTTGTGAAGTATTCAAAGCTGTTCCAAAAGTTATTACTGGCTTAAACACCTGCCAAACAATAATTACTTTCAGAGGTGCTTATATGCCAAACAATAATTACTTTCAGAGATGCTTATTACGCACGAAGGTGCTGGGTGACAGTTTGAGTTTGGTTTTGCAGTAAAGGGAGGAAATTATGTCTGCCTTTAAAACTAAAAGTATTTAATATCTTGAGAAATAAACTGATTTTGACTTTAGTGGCATATATCTAAGTGATATAGCTAGTCTTCTAAAAGGAAGTGGGGGGGAGGGGGGGGGGGGGGGGGGTTTACACCAAATGCCCCATACTGGATATGCCATTGATCCTTTAATGCATTTGCAAGTCAGTAACAAAAGCGTTTTGTAATCATTAACAATGACTCACCCATGAATACGATACAATCCCAACCATGCCCCCTCACTGGGAACTTCATCTTCTACGTCAACTTCAGGATAGATATATGTGGAGCTATGATCTAGTGTTATTGTTAACACAATATGACTAGGAGGTTCACCAGGATAATCAACATCTTCTACGAGAACAGCAAAGTAAATGTTTGGCTCAGGTCTATCAATTCCGCTGAGATCTGGCATCTTGATTGTATCTGGTAGCAAATCTTGTTCAAGGATGGGGAAAATTAGCTGCTTTTGAATTGGTGTGAAATCACTCCAGCTTTTAAGAATACCCTTAGGCAAACTAAAGTGAGGTAAAGTTTCGGTTATTGCTCCTTTTATCTTAGTGAGAATAATGTCAGGTGGATTGAGCTGAGGTGGCAATGCTCCATGTCGTATCTCAGAAATAAAGCTCTCTATCTCTTTGTCAGGTTGCTTTCTTTGTTGGCTAGAAAGTAGCTTTTCGGCACCTGGTACAAAAGGATTAGTCGGTAAATGGTTGACTACTCCCCTGAGAATATTACTTTGTGCTTTCAAACGCTGATAACCATGATTAAAAATGCGAACCTCATATTCCTCAAACCTACTGGTACCAAACTTGTATGGAAGGTTTCTCAATCTCCCAACCTTGTATGAGCCTTGAGCTGCCTTGTGTATCCACTGGTATGCCAAATACTTTTTGTCATCCTTTTCATTTTTATCATACAATCCGACCCAGTAGTCATCGGTGTCTGGGGTCTTGTCAAGACTCCAGTGGATAGTGGGGTAATAGTACAGGTAACTGAGGTAGGGATATAGCTGGATGTTGGAGTATACATTTGGAGCTGTTGCCTCAATTGACTCTATGTCTGCTGTTCCTTTCTTTACTGGTGGAGTAATTCTGGGCTGAAGCACCGGATCATCCAGGAATGTTCTGAACAATGTGTTTTTGGTAGCGTTGTCAAGTTGTTTCCATGCAGCGAGAAATTCTCCTCCAGTTTTACCAGCCATCACGATGATATATTGGTGTTAGGATAGGAACCCTTGCTTTGTCTTAGTGAATTCTCCTCAATTAAGAACGTACTGAAATACTATCTCATCGATGTCTCGTCAGTAGACCCGAGATGCACACCATCAAGTTCGTATAGCTGCATAGATTGACTACATTACATATAGGTAAAACCCCAAAAAGAACCTACCGTAAAGGGGGTTAAGGATTTCGAACGGGCTCTTCCCTTCGAAAATAAATTCCCACAATTAAAAGGAACTTGCCTTTAAAGCATATTAATTTTGATGTGGATATACGCGACCGCGACTGTTGCCGTCTGCTGCAATTCTAGTAAAGGCACGATCTAACATGTATCTGAGTAGAATTTACTTCACTCGAGACCCCCAATCTTCTCTCCAGTGCACTGATAAGGATATGCACGCATGCACGCGTATCTCTCGTAAACAGATTTGTGGCTTCCTGTTTATAATGCTTTTCCATAGATCGTATATTCTTCGTATATACGATCTATGATGATGCAGAAGGAGTGGATCATTACAGCAATTTTTTTTTTTTTTTTTGTGATATAATGAATGATGAGTACCTGTGGTAAGGCTTTTGTTTCTCGGGCCAAATTCAGCCAATTGCAGGGTTGGTAGGTTCTATAGTATGTACGCGTTGAACTGAATCCTCAAAAACATTTAATAACTCATGGATGCAATTACACACCATCTTGAAATTTGGCTCATTTGTAGTACTGCTTGACCCGCTAAAAACATTTCAATTTTGTTCAAATCTTTGACATAATATTTACGGCCAATCAAATTTTTCGCAATACATTTCCTACGGGGAAGCCATATAAATACAGTGTAAATTACAGCCCTTTCCCGAACTTGTAATGGAGCCAAACCATACATGTCTGTTGTTGACACCTTTGCTGGCTGAAATGTTAACTCTGTTGAGAAAAAATCCACTTTTAATTGTTAGCTGTTTTTCAGGATCCAGCTCAACGTGAACGTACTATATATACAAGGCCCAAATCATAGATGTCCTATGCCAAAATCATTGCATAATGTCACCATGACCAAATTTTAGAAAATGAAGTGTTCACACTGCATGATAGAGTTTTCTTATTTTTATACTATATTTGACACTAGATACACTGAGACTCTTCAGTAATGGTATACTTTTCATCAAGTAGAATGTTTCTATGGCAGCAGCATTTTGGTGGGCATCCTTGATTTTGGGGAAATCCCTACAATACAGTACTACGATATTAAATTGTGTGGACATATATACGTATCAGTTGCATGGGTTTTGAATGTTATTGCAGCTCAATTCTCAACATATAGGTAAGTGATTCTTAAGAATAAAATAGAACATCACCAATCATTGACTGTTAGGGATGATGTACATGTGGTAAGACTGAAACTAGATCATCTTGTTATGGTCTTATATAATCACTGTATAATTTACACACACTATGCATGTTTTCGCTTTGTATACTACTTGTGTTCTCTAGTGTGTGATAGCTAATCATTTTCTGTTCAGTCATTGCAGCATTCTAAAGCTTGGAGTTAAAGTTGCCGGTGATGTAAAGAGGATTCACAAAAATGAGGTTGCCAGGTCAATTGTTGTGCAGATCTGAGATATTTGTATATAAGGAATATAACTCCATGTGTAAGTAACTGTGCGTGTGTAGTGTGCCTATATGTGATTTGCGTGTACTATGTGCATGTTTAGTGTGTGTGTGCGCGCATGTGTGTGTGTGAGAGAGAGAGAGAGTGAAGTAAAGTAGAGTGGAGTGGAATGATTGAGTCTGATTTACGAGTTGATCTGTTTGTTTAATATAAAGTGTTACAAAAATACGTGCAAGGTATGCATATAGACACAGCACAATTGTTTTCAAGTCCAACTGCACACATTTTACTTAGACAAGTTCTCCAACTGATTGATATAATCAAGAATGCTGTGGCTGCCAGTCTCAGGGAGAAACATCACTTGGTGTGGCTGAAATAATTCATATTCTGCAGATAGGCGGATGAGCAGACCACTTGCAACAGGATCGTTCTGAATATTGATTATGTGGGAATGCATTTTCTTGAAATATTGTGCTAAGTTGGTGTTACCAACTGGGGGACATGCGAATGCATTATGAATCAGTTTTGCATTCTTGTATTTGTAAGAGATACAAAATGCTAGGAGTGATGCCAGGGCACCACCTAGGCTATGGCCAGTAGTGTAAATCTTCTTTTTACCAATAAGAGGCTTTATGTGGTCTTCAATAGTTTTGTAGACTTTATTGAATGCAATTAAGAAACCACTGTGAGTGAGATACGGCTGCCCCTCAATGATTGGCTCCTTAGGGAACCAAACATTTGTCAGCCAATTGTCAAGTGAGTAAGTGCCACGAAATACAATCACCACAGACTCATCATTACTGGCGATAAAGCCATGGGTATCAGTTTTAGCATCATAGATACGCATATCAGCTGTGAGATCATAACTGACAACTTGTTGCTGAATGGTTGAGTATTCTTCATAGGCAAGGTTGCTTAGTTTGGCATATCGAAGAGTTTCATTTTTATCAAAACCTGGTTTAAAGATGGCAGGTGGTAAGGGAGGATCTACAGATATCACTGCCTCAATGGTAATAGCAGCTAGTCCCATTTGTTGGTTTTTCTTGTCAAAGATTGGTCCAACGTATGCGTTGCTTGTAGGTCCAGGTTTATCATCTCGTATGTAAGATAATTTGTGTAACCCCTTCTGTCCTTTGTCCACGTGTTTCCAGTTGATATATCCTTTACAGTCAAATTGTGGCATACTACAGAAAGACAACAACAATGTAATGGTACACAGTTTCTATTGTAATTGTTTAGAAACTTATTGAGTTTCAATATAATAGTATTGTCACAATTTGTCAGGAGTTCAGAGTGACCCAAAACTTTTCCAACAAGTTTCTGTTTATATTTTTTATTTAATTGAATTTCTGCTGACTGCTTGCCTGACTGGCTGATGTCTCCAGCCAAGCATAACTCAACTATGGATGAGGCACAGGCGTGATTTCTTCACTGTTTGATGTCACTTTGACACGACACATGCCTTTTCACCAACTACAACACATACATCATGGGCCTATATTTATCCTTCTTTGCGTCCCATTTTGTACACACACACACACACACACACACACACACACACACACACACACATTTTACAGAAAATAATTTCAGGAAATCAGGCATGCACCTGCTTTATTTTATGAACATCTGATAGTCCCAAGTTTTACAAAGGTTTCACCATAAGCTCTATGGTAATAAAGTATCCCTGATAATTACGTAGGTCAATTGTGATCTGGTTAATATCTTACTCATGAATACGATACAATCCCAACCATGCCCCCTCACTGGGAACTTCATCTTCTACATCAACTTCAGGATAGGTATATGTGCAGCTGTGATCTAGTGTTATTGTTAACACAATTTGACTAGGAGCTTCATTGCATTCAGCAATGCCTCCTAGTTTACTGCGATTGGCAAGATGAACATTTGGCTCTGGACGATCTGTTCCTCTCTCATCTGGCTTTGTTAGGGTGTCTGGTAGTGAGTCTTGTTCTAAGATGGGAAACATTAGGTGCTTTTGAATTGGTGTGAAACCACTCCATTTTTTAAGTGCAACTTCAGGTGAACTTAATGTTCCAGTATCAATGTCTCCATGTATTCCAACAAGAAAACTTTCCAATTCTTTGTCAGGTTGTTCTCTTTTTCGACTAGAGAGCAGCTTTTTGGCATCTAGCGTGAAGGGATTAGTTGGTAAATGATTGACTATTCCCCTGAGAACATTGCTTTTTGCATCGAGGCGTTGGTAACCATGCCTAAAAATGCGAACCTCATATTCCTCAAATCGACTGCTGCCATACTTATATGCAGTGTTTCCTAATTTACCAACCTTATATGAGCCTTGAGCTGCCTTGTATATCCACTGGTATGCTAGATACTTTTTGTCATCCTTTTCATTTTTATCATACAATCCAACCCAGTAATCATCAGTGTCTGGGGTCTTGTCAAGACTCCAGTGGATAGTGGGGTAATAGTACAGGTAACTGAGGTAGGGATATAGCTGGATGTTGGAGTATACATTTGGAGGTGTTGCCTCAATTGACTCTATGTCTGCTGTTCTTTTTTCAGCTGAAGTAACTCGGGGTTGAAATACAGGATCAGCTTGTATTGTACTTAGCAGTTTGTTTTTGCTAGTATTGTCTAGCTTCTTCCATCCAGCACAAAACTCTGCTCCTACATTTCCAGCCATTGCAAGTTGTAACTAGAAATCTGATTGTTTGGAACCTCAGAATTAATTTAATTTCTTTAGATGTTCTCCTCTGTGAAAAAACTTTTCTTCTTGACTACTTGAGCTTTAATCCCATCAGTACAACTGAGAGTCATGCAGTGAAGTCTGTAAATTTATAGCTACACAGATTGGCCACATTACATATAGGTAAAAACCCTCAAAAAGCACCTACTACAATTCCTTATTTGTACATATGAAGTGACCACAGTGGCATAGAGCAACCACAATGCTGTTCCACAACATCCACCTTTGGACCTCATGACATGAGAGAAGTTGAACCTTTGATCTTTAATCACCTTACTAAAGTTGAACCTTAATTTGCTCTTTAATCACCACTGCCACAGCTTATTCTGATCCTACAAATACATACATGCAAGAAAAGACAGTTTTATTGTAAGATATACTTACAGGGTTCTTTCTTTCCAAGGTAGATCATTATATTTTATCATCATTACTGGCAATAAAGTGTGCATGGTGTTATAAATATGTGTATCAACTGTGAGATCAGAACTGTCAATTTGTGTTTGGACAGCCAAGTATGGTTCATAGGCAAGGCCACTTAGTTCAGCTTTGCATATCAAATGTACCATTATAATAATCTGGTCCATAGATAAGTTGGGGAACAAGATGTGCACGGTAGGCTTTTCTTACTACCATTATTTACACCATATAGGTGGTTCATAATAGAAATCTACTGTTTTTTTGCCAAAATCACACCATACTCCATTGTCCAACCTCAAAAAAGCTTTAGAAGTTAATATAAGTCCACTGGTGAGTACAAAGTTAATAGGAACCACTTAAAAATTCTAAATGTGCCGGTTTCGCCTGTATGATCATTTACCACTAAGTGTTAGGCCATATTGCACACTTTCATTTTCATTAACTAAAACAGTCAAAGTACACAAATTATGCATGGAGTCAGTGGTATTCACTGCATGATATAGCAGAAAATTTATGCAGGGAATGTCAACTTGTATCGTTACTTTAAACTCAACCATCATCATTGCTGGTGCTCCATTGTGTTGCACACAACTGCACCCAATAGGGATGGATGACAAACATCTAGATTGCCACATTGGGATTTTCTGTTGGTCTGTTGAGGTTTGCAAAATAACTTCTTGACTGAGTGCACATGATAATGGTCGTATGTGTGAACACATTCTACACTATATCAGTGAAAACTACCCTCCCATGCACCCACCTATTGTAATTTCCTTGACAGGTCAGCAGGTGACTATTGGTTTTGCAGCAATCACACTGTGGGTTTCATTTATGCTCACATCTTCATGCATTATTTGAGAAGTCAGTTGTCCATGGCAATTCACATGATAATTTCTGTGCTGACAGAAATTTATTACTGGTCTAATTTTACCCTTGGTCTCAGTGTTCAATGGCGGATCCAGGATGGGGCATTTGGGGCAAATGCCCCCCCCCCCCCCCCTTCAAGAAATTGCATACAAGATCGAGATACTCTAATAGAGCAGTCAGTTACTCTAATAAAGCAGTCACAATGTTCATGAGGCAGTGTAGCTTACCTATGAAGCTATAAATAGGATTTTATTTTACATAACAGACGTGATATATTTGGTAAAGGATCACTAGCTATTATTGTTGTGACCTTTTTTTTTTTTTTTTGGTCTTCAACTGTTTTCAGCAAGGTGCCCCCCCTCTTTCCAAACTCTGGATCCGCCCCTAGTGTTGGTTTAACTGTATTGTGCATCCCCCACCCTCATAGTTACATTCATTGCATATATGGTTTGTAAGCTTTAAAGTGTGTTATGGTTCATGTGTAGCTATATATACTGACTGGTCGAGTAGCTGTAGCTGTGATTGGCACTGTGGAACATGGTGACAAATGACAATAAATTCTCCATCTATCCTATCGTAAACTACATAGCTACATGTATGATACTATAGCTACATGTATGATACTATAGCTACATGTATGATACTATAGCTACACACACACCCCATGCAGAGTATACAATCTATGTTATTAATTAACTTAAGCTCAGTAGATTTGCAGCTAATTCTCAAACTTTATTGTGGCAAATTATAGATGGAAAGCAATGACAACTAAAAGCTTGATTTACCGCAAACACTTGTCTGAGGAAGAGTAACAGGCTGCCATTCAAATCTTAGGCACAGAGCATTGGGTTATGATTATTCAAGTATAGTGTTGCAGGTAATATCAATAGGCTTAACTGGTGCAGCTTAGATGCAAAAGACATATTAATAGAATATTGTAAAGATTTGTTTTTGCTCGCTACCACAAGTTAACACCATCACCAGAGAACATGGCAGAAGATAACAGATTCCATTTTCCAGAATACGTAGATCATTGTGTGCCTAAATTCAGTTTCTTCTCTGCTACCGTCAAGTTGTTACCAGATTTTATACTGTAACATTGGGAGATTATATATGGTTGTATTATACATGTGCACTTGTACATGAACACCCCATTATCAATGTTCTCCTCCTACAGCAGGCCTGGGGGTACAGCACCCATCCAGTTGCTGAGAGATATTTTAATGATCCAAACTTATCAGATTACTATAATTAATTTATGGATGAATATGTCATAGGTAATTGATTCCCTGGATAGCTAGTAGGCCTACACATACAGGCTTGAATCCACTGACAAAAATGGTCCAGGAAAAGTATCAAGATACGGTGAAATGTAATGAGGATGTGTCTTGTACACTCAAGTGCATAATCCAGGCTGCATGATATAAATACAAGAAGGGTCTGTTATGTATAACTCATGCAGGCTATAGCAGTAGCTGTAAGTTCAAACTCAGTTTTGTGGCATCACCCACATTAATTAATTTAATAGAATTATGTACAAAGCAGCAATAAAAGTGTGGGTGGGAGGGGTGACCTGAACTGGTAGCCTGTAGGTTACTTATGTGCTGGCTACTATGCATTTATGGCAAAGACTTAAACAGTCACAATAAGCAGTCATGGGTGCATGTATAGGAACCTTGGTACAATGAATACAAGAACAAAGGTATAGTGTTGGGTATAAGGGAACTCAGTATTGAAATGTGTTTAAAAATGATATAAGTCTGGCATTAATATGTGCTAATAGTCTAGAAATATTTTTTCCTCATGAAAGCACTGAAACTCACAACATTCTACGTTCTCACGTATACATTGACTAAGACAATAGATATTGCAACATATACAAAACAAGCAAAAAATGCCGGCACAAAACAAACAAGAGAATTAATTTGTACAGTTTCTTAAAAGGTAGCAAAGTGTAGAGGCTGCCACTTTGCATGCTAGTAAGAAGGGAATTCTACCATGAAAATGGATATTTATATGAATGCTCTATTAGAGAATATACGAAATGATAGCACCAAGCCAGCAATTAGCGCGGGCCCGGAAAGACATCAGGCGTATTCTAATGTTTTAGGGAAGCTACCACATGCTGCACATGTCATGGGTGTAATACAAAGTAGGCAATATTACCTTATCCCATTAGTTTCTGCTGCAGTCAGTGAGTATACTATAGCGTGTCGATAACGCCTCCTAGTTAATAGTGCGTGTCTTTCTAGTTGGAGTCGTCATAACTTGCAGATATTTCAGAGTAGGTTTCGTCTCTGGGTACAGGCATAGTCGTGATGGAAAGAGGAGAATAGATACGTCTCGTTTACGCACTTACAAGGTCCACAATGATTGTATCAAGGTGTTTACTCACGCAGATGAGTGCGAGGCTGAGCTGAGCCAGGTAGACTGGGACAATGTACTATTGGTAGGACTGGATTGTGAGTGGAGTCGCAAGCCAGTGGCTCTAATACAATTAGCGCTACCTAATGGTAACTGTTACCTCATACAAGTGTGTGCAATGGTGGATGGTATACCTCCCACACTGGAATCAATACTTGCTAATAAAAGGTGTTCATCTATTTGTAGTAAATGTGTTTATTTTCTGGCTGTGTAGTGCATGCATGACTGTGTGTGTGTGTGTGTGTGTGTGTGTGTGTGTGTGTGTGTGTGTGTGTGTGTGTGTGTGTGTGTGTGTGTGTGTGTGTGTGTGTGTGTGTGTGTGTGTGTGTGTGTGTGTGTGTGTGTGTGTGTGTGTGTGTGTGTGTGTGTGTGTGTGTGTGTGTGTGTGTAGTCAATACATGTTTCTGGTGTAGCAGTGTTTACTGTATGTATATCAACGAAAAGAATATCTACAGATGATATTCTAGTCATGAGTATGGCAAGTTTAATCTGATTAAATAATTTTGATCTGTCTGCCTGCAAGGCCAGAAGCCAAACGAAGCAATGCAAATTAAAGCCACCATTTCTCACCATAATAACAAACTTACCTGTGGCATGTGGCTTTTCTGGTTCTGACAAGAGTCTACCTGACTTTCCTTTATCTTTCAATTACATGGTCATCTTCTTCATGCAAGTAAACCATACTGAGGCATTAATTTTCTGTATCAACACCCTTAGAGGAGCATACTTACATGCCACAAGCCTATTTGAAGCTCTTAGATGCTACTGTAAGAGGAAGTGGATACCTGTAACTGTACTGATAAACAATTGCATTGTGACCACACCCCTTAAGCAATCAGGACACACCATCACACCCTTAAAAACAGATCACAGTGACCACACCACTTAATGATCTAGCTATTTGCTGTAGAAGCCAAGACATGGATACCACAACCATTATACATGACCGGTCCTGCAATAATAAGGCACGTGGGCACATGATTTTTGTCTACTTTTTCAAAGTTTCGTCACTCATAACTTTTTTTACCATTATGCCATTGCACTGCAATTTTCAGTTTCTTAGTACGAATTTAATTTGCATCATGATGCAAGTTACAGAATGGAAATATACTTTTCCTGTACTGAAATATGACGTGTAGAATGACGGGGTGTAGTTTGTGTGTGCCCACATGCCCTGTTTTTGCTAAAACAGAAAGGTTAAGTGCAGTTAATTTAAAAAAATTAAAAATTAGGTAGATAAAAGTAGTGAAACAAGAAAATGATATGAATGATGCTAGCGATTACAACATACAGTAGAACCTTCAGTTATCTGAACTCCTTGATAAACTTAGGGACTTCACCGCAGCTGCTTTGTCTGAAGTTTGTCATGATGTGGCAATTGAACCAGTGTTACAACTAGGGCTGGGACAAATATTGAAATTTACCTTCGAATATTCGCTAATAAAATGTTCGAACATTCAAAGCTTTGGTGTTAGCTTTCAAGTTACAGGTTTTCTTGTATTTACAGCACATCCTTCTAAGTTTTATCTTAACCTATTTAATAAGTTTGTAAGCATTTGGAAAATGCATAGAAGCAGTACCGAATGACATGATCGATCGATTGCAAATGGGCATGTTCGCTATACTGCAACCTAGTCTCGCCCCCAGACCACAAGGGTCTGGTGACACACAATACAAACTCTTGGCAGTGACGTATACGACCGAGGAATTCATCGGTCACCAATCAGATTCGAGTACGTCTCTGATGTCAGATATTCCTATACTTTCACTCAACTAGAACTCATTTTGTTCTTTATCGCTGTGTCCCATTCACGGTATACACTAATGCTCTTTACCGTAGGATCATGGATCTTAAGCAGTGCTCTGTCATCACCGACAATTTGAATTCATGCCTCAGAAATATGTAATACGTGATGTCATGGAAATTGTAAGGCTTTGTTTTATACTGCCTAGCGTTTCACCAGACCCTTGTAGTCTGGGGGCGAGACTAACTGCAACCATGCATAGGTAAACACCACGTAATGGCTAAAAGGACATTTTCCATGCATTATCTATCACTTTATAAGGTATTTTAAGGCTGCAACTATGGTAGCAAGCTAAACTTCAATGGGTGGGCGTGGCACACGAAGATCGATCATGAAGAGACGAACATTGATCACGCAAGAGGAAGAAACAGCTGCAATAAAGATAATGACATTTATTTGTAATTCTCTCATAGACTATGAGTGCATTACAAAGCTTTGAAGGATATTTTTATAATTCGAAGTTTACTTAACCTACGAAGCATTCGAAGCTTCGTCCCAGCCCTAGTTGTAACCCCTATCTGGTGAATCTTTGGGACCAGAGGTGGTCCATCAGTCTGAAAAGTCCATATCTCTGAAACTGTGTATAATATAACCATAAAGAAATGGGTAACTATCATTCAACTACCCTAATAGAACAGTCACTACTCTAATAGAGTGGTCATTTCTGTAGTTTGGTTAACCAAGAATCCAGATAAGTGGGTCCAGATAACTGAAGTTCCACTGTAGCTATATGTGGGAAATCCAAAGTTGGCATATGCCAAAGTTGGGATTTGACTTACAGAAGTATCTAGTACAAGTATAGAATACATACATTGTAAGGTAGATAAAATTTAATAGTCCCCGTGGGTCCACTGTTTATATACTTACCCTGTGTACACTTTGCAGTGTGTGATATTTGTTGTTGCTAATCATTTTGTGTGCTGTCATCATAGCATTCTCAAATTTGGAGTTGAGGTTGCCAATGATGCTAAGAGGATTCACCAAATGTGTGGTTGCCAAGTCAACGGTTGTGTAGATCTGAGATATTTGTATATAAGGAGTGGACTCCATGTGTAAGTAACTGTGTGTGTAGTGTGTGTGTCTTTGTTTATGTGTAGTGTGAGTGTGTGTGTGTGTGTGTTGTACCCATAGGGAGGATCCTCTTAGCCTCAAGTCCCTCACAAGGTTACTGTTGGAAATGGAGCTACCCAAGTCTCATCATATTCGCTGCAGCAACTGGGAAGCTGTACCCTTAACCAACTCTCAGGTACAGAGGTAATCATTCCATCACAAATATGTTGTGTTACAATCATGATGTTTCTACCAGATATACTATGCTGCAGCTGATGCTGCTGTGGCTGTTGATATTGTTGATGTGTTGGTAAAAAGGAAACTACAAAGATTGGAAGAAAGAGAACTTGCTGCAGAGCATTCGTTGATGCAACCAAAGCCCCACCCACTAATTGCTGCACAGCTTCTTCATGAACATTCTACAGTCAAATATTGTGACAAGCTGAAAAATGACACACAAGATGACCCCCAAGTGTCTAACGAATGCCACTCAAAGGACATTAGATTTACAAAAGAGGTTTATAGCTGTCTCTTCTCAATGTGTCAGGGAATAGTTGACCTTCCCTATCGTCACAAACCCTACATTCCAGATCCTTCATCATATAAGGTAGCTGCACCATGTGAAATATGTGACTTTGTGAAGGCTGAGGATAATATGGGCTGTACAATTATTGTAATAGAAGTGATTGTCGTAGTTATTACTGCAACACTTTCAATAGCTAAGAATTCCAATCAGATACTGTTTAACAAATGGATGTGTTTGTTTTCATTAAAAGCAATACCTATTTATTGGCAATTTGTTAATCGCTTAAATCTGTAAATAACCACATATATTAGTGATTAGCTTGCTTATCTGTTTTACGGCATTTGCACTCTAATGAACACTTACAACTGTATGTTCAGTTAATTGGAGGTTCAAATGAGTGTTTAGATAACCAAAGTCCCACTTTGTTATCTTTTTAAAAGTTATGATCATTTTGGTGAATTCCCATATTCATCCTAACTGCCAATATTCAATTTGTTCCATGCAGAGTTCAAGGGCTGGTCCGGCACCATCAAAAGCTCACAACAAACCCCACCAGAACCAGTCAGTGAACCAACAGCATAATTGTCAACTGTTAGCTCCAGATGGGCCACTGGTGGCCACTGCTAGCAGAAAGAAATTGGAGGAGACAAATTTAGGAGGTATCAAATTGTTGTTGCCTTGCCATAACTTTGTAGTAGTGCAGATGTAGTTTAAATATAGTGTGAAAATGGTGTTTCAGAGTAGGCTGTTTCATGTGTGTAGTGTATGTGTGCGTAGCGTATGTGTGCGTAGCATATGTGTGCGTAGCGTATGTGTGCGTACGTACATGTGTGTGCATGCGTACGTATGTACATGCGTATGTATGTATGTATGTGTGTGCATACATGTGTATGCGTGGAGGGGATCTGGGGACATGCCTCTACAGGAAAATTTGAATGCTTTGAGGTTGAATCTGGAGTGATTTCAGTGGTACATGTGTACTTGAGTATTCGTATAACAAGACACACGGTGTGTGGCCAAGAAAGCCAGCATGCCACACTGTGAATATATTGACAGGAAGAAAGAAAACAGTATTTTCATGTGTGCATAGCTCCATGGCCTGTTAACCATTTTTGCATTATAGCTGTCTGCCAGGTAGGGTAGGCCATACAGCAAATTTGATTAAATTCGTACCAGTCATGGGTATTCAAAGTGTTGATTAATTTCTTCATTTTATTCTTCTTAAGCCATAGGAGAGCTACGAGGGCTTTGGTTTATTTCTGCACACTTTGCAACAATGCTATAAAATGCAAACGTGTAACTCAATTGCCTCAATCTGTGGCCATTGAGCATGGCTGTATGCTTTTTATCACAAAAAGCTAGGTATCTTTGACTATACATTCTCCGTGAAACTAAATGCAAGAATTTGTAAAATGCATTTCTTTTCACATAGTGGACCTATTCTGCTTACAAAGAACTACCAGAGAGTCATTTTGAATTGAAGGATGATTATTAGCTAAAAGCAGTCAGTGTCAACAGTCAGTGCTTGGTAGCTAGTTACCATGATACAAAAAATTTAATTTTATGATTCTTCATATAAGTTATGCTTATAAAATTATTTTATAACTCAAAAGTGAATTATGATGAAATCATAGTCTTTCCTTTCTTGTTAGTAACTCCCAAATATGTGTATTTCATGACCTCATTAATCTCATTGTAGTGACCATGTCTGGTAGTTCCCAAACATAACTAAAGTGTACTTATTCCTTTGTAAAGGTGTACTGTATTTATTGTTTTTGTCCCTTAGAGATGGTGGATGAGTCACCTTTAACAGCTAAACTTCAGCCAAAAGAACACCATCCGGAGGACAACAGCTGTCATAGAAGAAGGATATGTGTTGTCTGTGGAGAAGAAGAAAAGAATTTTATCCACAAACATGTGATTCCTCTAGAATATCGCAAGTTAGTTTATTCAATGTATAGTAGGATATCAGAATTTCTAAATGACACAAGTGACTGTTCTATTAGAGTATTTTTAACTTTTCAACTGCAGGTGTACATTACAGATGTAAATTTATTTCCGCCACATTGTGTATATCTAAGGTGTCTTTAGTGTAAACAAAACAAAGATTTTTATCCTTCATGAGAAAGCAATCATACAGTACGATAGTACTGTATAGTAGGGACCACAAAGGAGTAGGCGTAGCCTACGAAATAACATCACCCAAAAACCAGCCTCAATTTTCCCCGACGATGATGAGACAGTATTGGTTAGGTAAAACTAAGCCCAAACAAGCAATTTCAAAAAAAAATTAACGGAATTTTCTGCTGACTGTGTAAATAACTGACTGATGCCTTCAGACAAGCGTAACTCGATAAATGCTATGGGCTTGATTTTTTCACCGTTCGATGTCGCTTTGGCTTGAGAGGTGCCTTTTGGCATACTGTAGTACGTACAATGCATTCTTCATGGACTTACTAGTGTCCTCCTTTGTGTCCCATTCATCTTTGCTGACAGCGAAAGGTATCGATTTAGCAGTAGCAGGTGATAGCGCTTCCCTTCGTAATGGAAATTGTCCGTATTTTTCATAGTGGCTATTTTGATTGCAGAGGTGCTTTTCGAACAGTTCTTGAGTCGTACTGCTGTGTAACAGGTTGAACATAGCCGACAATGACGATAATTGATGTAACTGGGGCAAGAAAACAGCTTTTTCATATGTGCATAGCTCCATGCCCCTTCTCCAAGGTACACCATTTTGCATTATACGTAGCTGTCTGCCAGGTAGGGTAGGCCACACAGCATATTTGATTAAATTTGCAACAACCATTTGCGAGATATGGGCATTCAAAGTTTCATTTTAATTTCTTTGTATTTTTTTCTTATACCGTACAGGGGCTTTGATTTATTTTCGCACACTTTGCAAAAATTGCTATAAAATGCAAACATGTAGCTTGATTGCCTCGATCTTTGGCACAAACAAAGAGCGTGTAACGGTGGATTCACGTACCAAGTTTGTTGTGAATCTGAGGAATATCCAAGGAGTTATGAGCATTTATTCATGTTAAAAAAGGTGAAAACTTCTGTTATGGCTACAGGGTAAACCGAGTATTGAAAATCGGTGTGTAGATAGGCTGATCATCATAGCAGTCAGCGATTTTTGATAGTTTGAATAGCAGAATAGTTACAGCGACAAAGTTATGTAAAGCGCAAAAACCAAACAAGTGTAAAATCACATGATTGAGATACTCTAATAGAGCAGTCACCGCAGGGTACAAAAAAGTGTGCAAAAAATGTCGGGGGAAAAACTTACCAGAGTTTGAACCAGGGACCTCCATACCTAACACCTGCATCCTTAACCACTGAACCACTGCTACCTCGGCTGATCACCTCACTTAATTTCTGCTTTATAAATGAAATTTTTAGTTTATCACACAGTACAATAGTACTGTATAGTAGGGATGATGAAGGTGTGGGCATGGTCCACAAAGAAAAATCTACCCAAAATCATCTTCAGAAATCCTTCACAGCCATTTCACAGTATTGGTGAGGTATAAACAAGCCCAAATATGTCTTCAGAACGACGCGAAACGAAATTTAAAAAAATTTTTTTTTTGCTACGAAATTTAAAAAAAAATTTATTTTAGCGAATTTTCTACTGTCTGCCTCACCGATGCGTTCAGTCAAGTGTAGCGGAAAACTGGCTACAGCTACAGCCTTACTTCTTTGGCAGAAACACTTTGAATTTTGTGGAGAAAAAACCTTTCACAATATTAAATACCTACGATGTGTGCACTACTGTCTTACTGTTTCATCTTTGATCCTTCTTTATCGTGGCCATCTCTCATGGGTACGGCTTCCATCAAAGCATGTACATCACAGTGCCCCAACATATTGGAATAAACGTGTAGCATAATTGTAGCAAGCATGTGATTTTAATGTTGGGATACACCTCGGGATATGCTGCTGCCTGTTTAACATCGCCACTACACGCGTAAGGATTAGAGCGTTTGCTTTGGCTCGAAGGTGGTTTCTTTTCCGAGTTTAAAAACTGGTTGTATATGGCGCCTCTCTACAGACTCTATGGGTAGCTTTCCCAGAGCACTTTTCAGGCGTACTACAACTGAAAAATAACATTGTAGGCCTCATAGGCTCGCATATCTTGTCATCTAGAAAGTGGGCATGACCTGTACTTACGCGAACTAAAAGTAAGAGCAGCCCTGAGGCTTTGTTGAGAGAATTAGTGGAAAATAATACTGTAGACACACTATAAAACAGTTGAAAAGATACTTCTGTGGGTAATGTGCTGTTTAAAACGGTTTGTTAAAAATACGCATCCTTAGGAACGTTGAGCTGCGTATTTTGGGAATTGCAGGTTATTCATGAATTACTAAATACAGTTATTCAATAAAGTTTACAAAAAAAGTATACAAACAAGTGTAAGAAAAAATTAGGAATTTTCCATATGAGTAGGGACTACAGCAATAAAAAGCACTGAAACAAGTCGCTGAGACAAAACACTACTGAATGATTGCATTTTAATCCCTACTTTAGCCTGCTATGATGTATGGTTAAAGTAGGGATTAAAATGTAATCATTCAGTTGTGTTTTGTCTCAGCGACTTGTTTCAGTGCTTTTTATTGCTGCAGTCCCTACTCATATGGAGAATTCCTAATTTTTTCTTGCACTTGTAATTAAATTGTAATTTCATAGATCTACCAATAGAAGTACTAGATTGTTCTAGAACAGTCTATGTATGTTCTATTAGAAGTCCTCAAAATAATGTGCACTCTATTAGAGTATTTCAATATTATTATCAAATGCAGTGAATGTGATACATTTATAAGTCTGTCTGCAAAGAAAAGAAAATGTGATTAACAACAAACCTCAAAATCAGCCATAGGCTGGCCTTATAAAGTATGAAAATAAGTGAAATCCACACAAAAACAGACAAGCTGTGAAAAAATGGTGCAGCCTTTATAAAGCCTGGGTGAAAAAAGTTGTGAAATCAAAGGTGGTGGCCAAGAAATGGCTGCAATGATAAAATTTTTAATAATGGTTGTGTACATTGTTAATTAACATCATTGCAGCCATTTCTTGGCCTCCACCTTTGATTTCACAACTTTTTTCACCCAGGCTTTATAAAGGCTGCACTATTTTTCACAGCTTAGCTGTTTTGTGTAGATATATAATTTTGCAAACATGGCAAGTTTTCTCTTAGTCACACTATGTGTGCGTGTGTTTGTGTGTGTGCACATACAGAGTTCAGGGTGTGTTATACTGTTATAGCGTACATGTTGTCTTTTCAGACACTTCCCAGTTCACATGAAGGAGCGCTTTTCACATGATGTGTTGCTGCTTTGCCCTCTATGCCACCAGTTGTCATGCCAACAAGATAGTTACTATCGCGAATATCTTGTGTCATATTACAATGCACCAGTTAATGGAACTGGTAAACTGAAGGGTGATGTGTGGTTACAACAAGTTAGGAACCATGCTCGGTAGGTACTAAGTGCAGTAATAAATGTTTTTTGTATTATGCTCATGTGTGGCTTGCATGTGTTCATGTGTGTGCTTGCGTATGTGTGTGTGTGTGTGTGCACCTGGTGTTTACTGGGTAAGCTGTCCTTGTCTCTTTTAGTGATGTTGGGGTCATTGTGGAACTTAGGGTTCCAAGACCTCTCTCCATGAGACCTTCTGTGGGTTACTAGCCCCAGGAGGATTGCCTGTACAAGGCTCAAGTACCTATGTGGTGCACACAGCAATCCCAGTGCTGGTTCGCTGGGTGGCAATAGCTGTGTTTTGCACGGCTGCTGTAGGCTTTGCTCTGTGTGTGTGTGTAGTGTAGTATAGTGTGCATGTGTATGTGTCCTCATTGTTGGCCTGGTAACTCATTGCATACTGGTGATGTGGCTAAATGGCAGTGTCTCTGTCCCTGACCATGTACTTAAGACCACTTCACATTGGCCTTGCAGCCCAACAGCAAGGCATTACTTCATGAGTATACTCAAACATTCTTCTTGAGGTTGATTACCCAGATCCTGCTATTGTCTGAGAAGCTCACCTTATAAATCTGTTACTCAGTGTCTGCTGTTTAGGAGGGACGTGCGCTGTGTGATGTATGTTGTGGTGTATATACCGTGTTCACTAATGATGTACTTTTTACACTAGTGCGCTCCAAAATCATCACAAGATCCCCGAGGCAAGAGTTTACCAATTAATGGACACACTCAAGACATTCTACAGAGTGGATGACATCACAGATCACATGATCCAAGAAGCTGCGAATATTGATCCCAGGTGTGTACAGTAGATATTATGCAATCCCCATCCCCTACTACTGGGCAAGCAGATGTCTCACATGACATCACTGCTATATCAGTAGGGGGAACAGCAACTAGTCAGTTTAATCGCAATCCCTTGGTGTTCCCTTCCAAGATGGTTGTTTCATGCCCTGGCTACATTGTTACATTGTGGTATTTAGTTAAGTCCCCAATTGGTGTTTTTGTTGTGATTATATAGTTATCAATTTGTTGTTTTGTCCTGTTTTCTGGGATTCATTTAAGGAGGAGGGAAGGCTTGACCCCCTTGACAAACTCCTGCCCCATCTTAAATTTTAAGCAAGAGTATAATGAAACCTTAGATATGCCAGACACAACTGTGATATTGAATGAAACATGTGAAGCATATACACCCTGTAATTTTGGCAGGTGCCATAGCTAAGAGCTGTACCTGAGAAATGCATCAGGAAGAGTGGTCACTCAGGTAACTGAAAATTAAGTTGAGAGAGAGAGAGTCTATAATACAGAGAGCATGCCCCCAGACCCTCAAAGATGCCGCATAGTTACACACATGGTTAGCATTACAGAATTTCCTCCGTACTATCTTTTGTCTCCCTGGAAATGTGCTTTTAGGTATCTGCAGTGGTGTGTTAGAAACATACTTAATTTTATCACTAATAAATTGTAACTAGTAAGTGGTGCTGTATGGTTGATAGATAGTACTAGTGTATATGATCCAGAAAAGCAACTACTACTGTTTTGAGACGTTGAAATGTATTAAATATTATTACTTTGTGTAGGAGTGCTAATGATGATTTCATCAGTCATGGTCAGAAAGTAGTTGAGACAGTCACCCAGGAAGGGAAGTTGATAGAATTTCAAATTTCTTGGCGGAAGCATTTTCTTGACTCGATGAAACCACAATATTTACCCCCACAATGGTCAATATACCATAACCCAATCAGCAGTTAATATTGTAATTTTGTGTGTTATATATTGCTAATAAACTGCTCCTTTAAGGATCAGTGG